>NC_082734.1:33804250-34033290 GCF_030144855.1 Hypanus sabinus
AACACAATCTGTTTGGCTAGGCACGAGGAAATCTGCAGATGCTGGAAATTCAGACAACACACACAAAATGCTGGTGGAACATCTATAAGGAGAAGCACTGTCGATGTTTGGGCTGAGACCTTCGTCAGGACTAACTGAAAAGCTTGTTTCTGTTTAGACGCTGCAGTTTTGTTCATGCTGTCTTTCATTCCTGACGCCTGTCTGCAGTTCCATTCAAACAGTGATTTCAACTGCTCTTTGTTGTGCTTCAGTTAGGAGCCAGTTTTAAATGCTTTCTTGTAAGATTCCACAAACTAAAGTATCTGTTAGAATATTACTAAGTCCATCATTAAACTGCAATGCTCAGACAATCTCTTGAATTTCAGCCATGTACGCTGAAATGGACTCCCCTCCCTTTTGATTCCACTATGAAACTTAAGGAGTTCTACAATCAGCAATGGTTTTGATTCTAAATTAGAGAAAGGCCAATTTTGATGATATCAGAACGGATCTGGCAAGTGGTGGATTGGGGTAGGCTGTTTTTTTGGCAAAGTATTCTTGGAAAGTGGGAGGCTTCAAAGTGAAATTTTCAGAGTACAAAACTTGTTATGTACCTGTCTAATAAAAGGTAAAGATAACGGGTTTAGGAACCCTTGGCTTTTCAAGAGATATTGAGGCACTGGTCAAGAAAAAGAGTTCAGATAAAAGCAGGTAGGAATAAATGAGGTGCTTATGAAGTACAAGAAATGTAAGCAGTCACTCAAGAGAGAAATCAGGAGGGCTAAAGAAGGCATGAGGTACTGATATGCGATGTTATGTTGAACTGTTTAAGATATTGGGTGAGACCTAATTTGGAGGATTGTGTTTGCAGTTTTGGTCACCTGCCTACAGGAAGGTTGTAAGTAAGGTTGAAAGAGTAAGAGAAAATTTACAAGGATGTTGCTGGATCTGGCAGATCTGATTTACAAGGAAAGTTTGAATAGGTTAGGGCTTTATTCCTTGGAACGTGAAGATTGAGAAGAGATTTGATAGAGACATACAAGAATTATGAGGGGTAAATTCAAGCAGTCTTTTTCCACTGAAGTTGGGTGGGTCTGGAAAGGTGAAAAGTTTAAGGGAACATGAGGAGAAACCTCTTCACTCAGAGTGTGGAACAAGCCGCCAGTGCAATTGATACATGCAAGCTCAATTGCAGGGTTAAAAGAAGTTTGGATAGGTACATAGATGCAGGGGATGGAGGGCTATGGTCCCGGAGCGGGTAGATGGGAGTAGGCAGTTTAAATGGCTCGCAAGGACTAGATGGCTGAAGGGCCTGTTTCTGTGCTGTACTTTTTGATGATTCTATGTGCAGAAAGTGCCAGAAAATGGCCAGCAATATCACAAATGGACCCACCCAGCCACCCTGCTCATGGACTGTTTGTCCCACTCCCATCAGGGAGGAGGCTACGTCCACACCAGGACCACCAGACTCAAAAACAGACTTCCGACCCCCCCCCCCCCCAAGCAGAAAGGCCAATCAGCTCTTCCACCACTAACCCACCACTACTTATCATTTTCTGTCAGTCTCCTTATGTCCAGACACTCTGAGCTTAGTCTCTATATGGATGTATAATCAATCTTGGTATATAACCCATCTTATGTATTTATATTTATTGTGCTTTTTTATAATTATTGAGTTCTTTACCTTATGTTTTTGTGCTGCTTTGGACCCAGAGTAACAATTATTTTGCTTTCCTTTACACTTGTGTAATGGAAATGACATTAAACAATCTTGAATCTTGGTAAGTCCTGAAACATTTTGCATTGTTAGTTGAGGACATATGAGTGGTAAAACACTGGCTTGAATTAATGTGCAATAAATGTCATCCCACAGTATTCACAGTGACTCTAGTATGAGTAAAGTATGATTGATATTTAAAAATAGTGAGGTTGTAAGGGGTATCATACCAATGTGAATTTTGTAAACATCATTTTCTCAAACGCAGCCAGAGTTGTTTGAAACAACAGACTTTGCCAGCAATGACCACATTCAGTGTCATATTCTGCACTGTGTCCAATGACAGGGGTGATCACGGTCTTTGACCATGATTGTTCTTGGCAAATTTTTCTACAGAAGTGCCCTCTTCTGGACAGTGTCTTTACAAGAAGGGTGACTCCAGCCATTATCAATACTCCACATAGATTGTCTGCCTGGTGTCAGTGATCGTATAACCAGACTTGTGATCTGCACCAGCTGCTCATACGACCATCCACCACTTGCTTCCATGGCTTCACATGACCCCGATTGAGGGGGCTAAGCAGGTGCTACACCTTGCCTAAGGGTGACCTGCAGGCTAGCAGAGGGAAGGAGCATCTTAACCTCCTTTGGTAGAGAACGTATCTCACCCTGCCACCTGCACATCCAGTGTACAAATTTTAAAAAGTACAGAACTGTAACACAGAGATGGGTGTTTGAAAAGAAAATAATACTTCTGGTGAAAGGCCATCACTATGGTAAGTTGTAAGGAAGCAAGTGGATAATCCAATGTCCACCCAGGTCATCAGATGTTTACTCCTCTCTGTAGAAGCTGCCCAACCTGCTGAGTTCCTCCAGTATCTGTGTGTGATCTTCAGCACCTGCCATTGCTCGTGATTTTGCTCTGGGTATATCATACTACATAAATGCTGTCTGACCTGCTAACCAGTTGTTTCAGTATCAGGTGGTTGTTGGACTTCAGAGAAATACCAAATCAAAGATGCAAAGTACATTTATCATTAAAGAATGTATAATTATACACCCTGAGATTTGTCTGCTTGCTGGCAGACACAAAGCAAGAAACCCGAAATAATCCAATTTAGAAAAAACACCACCACACAACGTGCAGAGAGAGAGAAACACGATCATGTAAACAATAGAATTGAGCAACGGCATTCCGAACCAAACTGAATCCATAGGCCCCGAATCCCTGGAGTAGGCCCAAAGCCTTAGTCTCAGTTCCTCAATTCCCGCAAAGCTTGCAGACACGAAGCACAGCAGCTGGACAGTCTCGGAGAGAGGAGTGAACGATTAAGATCAGCCTGACTCTGGCCTGACACCTGCCTTTTCCAGTCTATCTGGGCCATCATTTAAAGTGGCCAAACAGTGGATCGCACCTCGCATTCGGACCAGGACCCTCCATGGTAAAACGTTCGGACCTAGACATGCCACCAGTGATTTGCTCTGGGTCTGGACCGCGTCGCCCAGCCCACAGCTGTTCTTGACCTTTCTAATTGCTCGGTACTTAGAGTGACCCAGCCTTGCCGCCTGGTTAGTTGGACGGGCATCCAAACACCTCTTCCTCTCCAAATCGCTCACTCCAACTTCATTTGTGTTGATTATGCAACACACCAGCATGGCTCATCCCTTGAATTCGCCCACCTCTTCATTGTTTGCAGTGATAGTCTACCACAGTGTACTTCAGAAAAGGTGTTAATAATTATGTTTTAGTCAAGTTTCTTGCCTTTCAAACCACCTTAAGCAGTTGCACGCTTTCGTGGCGTCAGCTTAAACTGGAATTCCTGAGAAAACTCAAGACTGTGGAAGCAGATAACAAAGATATTTTCCTCTTGCTGGTAAGTCTGGCGTGGTAGTGTTTGATTCTGATTGGTAAGTCAGCTTGGGTCATTCTGATTTCAGAGTTCAATTCCAGTGCCCTTGTGTAAGGAGTCTTCTTCATGGAATGTGTGGGTTTTACCCGCGTCCTGTGGTTTCCTCCCACAGGTTAATTTGTAAATTGTCCCGTGGTTAAGTTAGGGTTAATCGTGTATGTCGAGGTTACAGTGTGGCTTGAAGGGCCCATTCCGCACTAGATAAAATATGTAAAAGCAAAGGTTCTGAAGGAGCTGGTGGGAGCCATCTCACAGGGGGTGGACAGGCTCAATTGTTGAATCTTCCAGTGTTGTGTACGTAGTTTTGAATCTGTTTAGTAAAAAATAAAAAAAAATTGTGGGAGTCACTGGTCCTCTCATCCTGCAGGGGGCGGCAGCCTGCACTGTTGGAGCCACTGCTCCTGACGTCCTGCAGGGGGCGGATAGGCTCAACTGTGGGAGCCACTGCTCCTCCTATCCTGCAGGGGGAGTACAGTTCACTCTGCAAAGGAATATTTCTTACCTTTCTTTACTCCGGTGCCACCCTTTCGACGAGACGAGCTTACACTTCACATTCAAGGTTCTCTTTCTGCATAAAATCCCGTAACGTAGTTAATAAATTGACATTTTCACCGCCCGAAAACCGAGCAGGATGTATGCGCATGCGTGGCACCAGCGACCGCCTTCTGGTGACGCCAGTCGTCTCCGAGCGGACTTCCGGTCTGGAGGCTGTCGCCCGGGGTGAGTACGACACTCGGTTAAAATCACTGATTTCAGCTAAATAAGCTGCTTGAAATTATTATCGTGGGGGCTTACAGCGTGCTCTCCCCTCCAGAACACAATTTCAGTGATTATTTTTAATGAGGATTAGTCAATCCAGAGGGAAGAAGGTTTACAGTGGTAGGTCGGTACAGTACAAACACGACAAACGTGTTAACGTAACACTAAGTTAAGGTTCTCAGCGAAATAAAGCATTACACCATTGGAGGCTGAGTAAGAGATGAGACTGGGAAAGGAGTTGTGTTGAACCTCGAGGTGGGGGTCTTCAGGTTAGGGGTGCTGCATTGCGCTGGAAGCACTTGTCCCAATATCCTCGGATATCGATGCATTTCACTGTCTGCTTTAATGTACAGGTGACAGATTGTGGAAAGGCCGATGAGCTCAGGGCATGGACCAGCACATGGAATTACTGTATGCTGTTGACATTACTGAGACTTTGTTGCAGGGAGGGTCCGGGCTGGCAGCTCGGTATTCCGGGGTTCCGTTGTTATTGCGGTGATAGAACGGGTGTGGGGGTGGGTGGGAGGAATTACTAGTCAGAGAAAATGTCACAGCAGTGCTTGGTCAGGACCGACTGGAGAACTTGTATAGTGATGCTTTCTGGTTGGAACTGATGAATGAGGAAGGCACGGCATTAAAGGGGCTATATTGTAGACCAACCAACAGTTGCAGAATTTAGAGGAACAATTCGCTGACTGTTGCAAGAAACAGAAGATTGTGATCATAGGTGATTTTAACTTTCCACATACAGTATTGACTGGGACTCCCATACTTAAAAGGACTAGATAAGATAGTTTGTCAAGAGTGTTCAGGACAGTTTCTTAATCACTACATAGAAGTACCAATTAGTGAGTGCGATCTCCTATTAGAGAATGCGACAAGACGGGTGACTGAAATTTGTGTAGGGGAACACTTGCATCAAGTGTTCTTAATGCCGTTAGCTTCAAGGTAATAATGGAAAAGGGTAGGTCTGGCCCTCAGGTTGAGATATTACATTGGAGAAAGGCTAATTTCAATGGTATCAGGAAGGATTGAGACAAGCTGTTTTCTGGCAAAGGTGTACTTAGTAAGTGGGAGGCCTTCAAAAATGAAATTTTGAGAGTACAAAACTTGTATGTGCCTGTCAGAATAACAGGGTTAGGGAATCTTGGATTTTGAGAGATAATGAAATACTGGTAAAGTTTTTTTAAAAAAGGAGGTGCACAGCAGTTATGAACAAATGAGGTGTTTGTGGAGTATATGGCATGCAAGAGAACACTTGAGAAATAAATCAGGAGTGCTTAAAGAAGGTATGAGATTGCCCTAGCAGACAAGGTGAAGGAAAATCCTAAGGACTTCTACAGATAAGTTAAGAGCAAAAGGATTGCAAAGGAGAAAATTGGTCCTCTGGAAGATCAGAATGGTAGTCCAGAAGAGATGAGGGAGATCTTAAATGGAGTTTTTGCATCTGTATTTACTCAGCAGATGAACACAGAGTCTATAGAAATGAGGCAAAGCAGCAGCGAGGTGATGGACAGTTTACAGAGGAGGAGGTATTTGCCATCTCGAGGTAAATTAGGGAGGATAAATCCCCAAGGCTGGATGAGGTTTTTCCTCAGATCCTGTGGGGAGGCAAGTGCAGAAACTGTAGGGGCCCTAGCAGAGATATTTGAATAATCTGTAGTGACAGCTGAGCGACTGATGGATTAAAGGATAGCCCATGTTGTTCTGCTGTTAAGAAAGACTCTACGAATAAAGCGGTAAATTATGAGCTAGTGAGCCTGACATTAGCAGTGGGAAAGCTATTGGGAGGTATTCTGAAGGTGCTAATATGAGTATTTGGATAGACAAGAACTGATTAGAGATAATGTAGCTTTGTGTGTGGTAAATCATGACAAGAGTTTTTCGAGGAAGTTACCGGGAAAGTTGTGAGTGAAAGGCAGTGAATGTTCACTACATGGGTTTCAGCAAGGCATTTGACACATCCAGCATGGAAGTCTCTCGGTATTCAGGATGAGGAAATAAATTGGATCAGACATTGGCTTTGAGGGAGAAGCCAGAGAGTGGTAGTAGATGGTTGCCTCTCTGACTGGAAGCCTGTGACCAGTGGAGTCCCAGAGGGATTGGAGCTGGGTCCATTGTTGTTTGCCGTCAATTCAATGATGGATGATAATGTGGTTAACTGGATCAACAACACCAAGATTGGGGATGTAGTGGACGGTGATGAAGACTATCGAAGCCTGCAGTGGGATCTGGACCAGCTGGAAAAATGGGCTGAAAAATGGCAAATGGAATTTAATGCAGACAAGTGTGAGGTGTTGCACTTTGGGAGGATCAACCAGGGTTGGTCTTATACAGTGAGTGGTAGGGCACTGAGGAGTGTGGTAGAACAAAGGGATCTAGGAGTACTGGTCCATAATTCATTGAAAGTAGTGTCATAGATAGATAGGTTTGTGAGGAAAACTTTTGGGACATTGGCCTTCATAAGTCAACGTACTGAGAACAGGAGATAGGATGTTATGTTGAAGTTGTACAAGATGTTGGTAAAGCTGAATTTGGGGTAATGTGAGCAGATTTTGGTCACCTATCTACAGGAGAGATGTAAATAAGATTGAGAGTGTACAGTGAAAATTTATGAGGATGTTGTTGGAACTGGAGGACTTGAATATAAGGAAAGATTAAATAAGTTAGGACTTTATTCACTCAAACATAGAACTTTGAGGGGACATTTGATGGAGGTAGACAAAATTATGAAGGGTATAGATGGGGTAAATACAAGCAGGCTTTTTCCGCTGAGGTTGGGTAGGACCACGACTGGAGGTCATGGTTTAAGGGTAAAAGGTGAAATGTTTAAGGAGAACATGAGGGGAAACTTTTTCACTCAGAAGGACGTGAGAGTATGGAATGAGCTGCAAACACAAGCGATGGATGCGATTTCGGTTTCAATGTTTTGGAGAAGTTAGGAGCAGATTGATGGGACTTGGTAGTTTAAATGGGCCTGTGTTTGTGCTGTCATTTTCTACGACTAATCTTCTCTTTAATCATGTACCTCCTGCCTAATGGCAGTGTTAGGAAGAGGGTATGGTGGGGTCCTTGATGGTGCAAGTCTTCTTCCTGACATCACTTGTTGTAGAAGTCCTGGATAGTGGGTTGAACTGTCCCTATAATGGAATAGGCTATGGCTCTTGCATCACAAGAGACTGCAGACGTTTGGGTCTGGAACAAAACCCAATAGCTGAAGGAACACAGTCAGTTGGGTAGTATTTGTGGAAGCAAAGGAATGGTCACTGATTTGATTTGATGGAAACAATGCTTTTGTTGTACGTCTTGGTATACATGTGACAAAGCAAATTTCTCTCTCTAAGTACAAGTGTTTTTAAATGAATCAGGAATTGGGGAGAACTTTGTCTTAACTTGGTATCTATAGGAATGTTTGGGACAAACCTGGAAGGTGGAAAGCACCCAGGAAAAGAGGACTCTGCTGTGTGATTGGATCAATTGAAGGTCGTGCTGGCATGATTGGAGAGGGGCTGAATGGACTGATTGTTCCATTGCTATCTTTGCTAGTGTACCTTCTCTGGCTAAACCCCCAAGCCGCTTGTGAGTGATGACGAGACACGGCAAGAACTGTACAGCTGGGGCTGTGTACACATACTACGAGAAGAAGAAAGACACAGGTACTTGACCACAGCAAAAGTGGGGGCTTATAGTTTTAATGTCATGAAGAATGAAATAAGAGGTGATCTGTGTTCAGAGTTCTAAGTAAATTTTGTTTTAAAGCATATGTCAGCAAATATTACTCTGAGATTCATCTCAAGTTCAAGTGTGTCCTAGTGAGACACCCCCCCCCAAACAAAACAACATTCCTCCAGACCATGGTGCACCCACAAAGAATATATCTTACACAGTACATAAAGCAAAATATTACCATAAATTAGTTCACAAAATACAATTCAAAATTACATATAGTGTGTGGCACAAGTAAACAGCTTGCTGTCTTAATTACGAGACCTCAGTGGTGGCAGGGTATTTAGTAGTCTGACAGCCTGAAGGAAGAGGGCATTACCCAGTCTGGTGGTCCTCGTCCTGTACCAACTACCCCCCCCACCCGGCAATAGTGCATCAAAGAAGTTGTGGGATGGGTGGTGGGGACCCGCAACAATATTTGGGCCTTTTGTCTACAACACCCCATAGATGTTTTTATTTTTTATTTTCACAATTTGTCTTCTTTTGCACAGAAACTCGCACTGATTTGAGTGCATTTCTATGTTACATTGACTGTTCTATTTATCATAAATTACTATGATTGCACATTTAGACAAAGAAGTAAAGATTTTTACTCATATATATGGATGTAAGAACTAAAGGCAACTTATAGTAATTTATAATAAATATGTACAACAGGATTGTCAATATAACATAGAAATACAGTTGTATCAGCATGAATTAATCAGTCTGATGGCCTGGTGGAAGAAGCTGGCCCAGAGCTTCTTGGGCCTGGTTTTTATGCTGTGATACAGTTTCCTGGATAGTAGTAGCTGTAACAGTTTATGATTGGGGTGACTCAGGTCCCCAATGATCCTTTGGGCCCTTTTTACACACCTATCTTTGTAAATGTCCTGAATAGTGGGAAGTTCACATCTACAGATGTGCTGGACTGTCCGCACTGCTCTCTGCAGAGTCCTGCGATTGAGGGAAGTACAGTTCCCATACCAGGCAGTGATGCAGCCAGTCAGGATGCTCTCAATTGTGCCCCTGTAGAAAGTTTTTAGGATTTGGGGGCCCACTGTCTCAGGTGAAAGTGGCGCTGTTGTGCTTATTTTCATCGCACAACTGTAATATTCAGACCACGTGAGATCCTCGGTGATGTGTGTGCTGAGGAACTTAAAGCAGTTCACCTTCTCAACCCCAGATCCATTGATGTCAATAGGGGTTAGGGATCCAGTGCTCCTATAATTCCATGACATTTACCAGACTGTTATTTATTTTAAGTCTCAGATCGATAGGTTTTTGTTATTCGGAAGATACTGATGAAGAGAACTGGTCAGGGGTAATGATGCTGCAGGGATTCTGCTGTGGTCCTAGTGACTGAATGTTCCTCTCTTCCTCACCCAGCTGTTTCTGGCTATGGGACACAGTCCTTGCGTCTCAGCAAAGATTCCATCAAGGACTTTGATTGTTGCTGTCTGTCCTTGCAACCCTGCAGGGATCCTGTCATAACGTAAGTCTCTCTAATTTTCTATCCTTTGTTTTCTCTCCCTATTACTGTAGATTGTGGACCTGGGGGCCCACTCCCTCCACTCCACACCCTACTTTCTTTCACCCTGCTCCAGTTGTTTTTCCTTACTCAGTCGGGATCAGATGTAGAGTCCTAAGTACAGGCTCCACATCATGCCAACAATCATTTGTTGCTTTCAGATCAGAGACGTAGAGAGCATAAACAGGTTCTTTTACCAGCATTTGGTCTTTTGTGCCTCAGCCAGGTACTGTGTCAAAATGTCTGCGTTCAGCTTTCAGCTCTCCAACCCTCTCTCTCTGAGAAAATTCTTCCTCCAATCCCTCTTAATATTTCCTACCCTCACCCTAAACCAGGGGTTCCCAACCTCTTTAATGCCATGGACCAGTTCATTAAGCAAGGGTTAATGATAGTAACTCAGGTTGGGAACCCCTGGTTTAGAGTAACACTCACAAAAAGTGAGTCATTTGTTTGCTAATGTAATTGCTTCAGCACTACACTGGGGCTCATGGCTCTGTACTGATGCTGCACTTCTAATAAACCCTGCAAAGCCCTTTTATTCTTGTGTTCACAGTCAATGCGTTAGTCCTGTTTTATTGCATTCCTTAAATCCAGTTGGACTGTTGCCCCTCATGTGACCCCTGGGGTGGTTCACTACTGAAGTGTTGTATGTAGCCTCTAACCTGATGGCATGACAACACCTTGTATTCTGTTTGGATGGGCTCCAAACTGATGGCATGAACATCGATTTCTCAAACTTTTGGTAATGCCACCCCCCCACTTCACCATTTCCCATCCCCTTTTCCCTCCCTCACCTTACCTCCTTCCCATTGCCTTCCTCTGGTGCCCCTCCCCTTTTTTTTCTTCCATGGTCTTCTGTCTCTTTCACCAATCAAGCACCCAGCTCTTTACCTCATCCCTCCTCCTCCTCCAGGTTTCACCTATCACCAATGAGTCTCCCTCTCCCCTCCCCCCACTTTTAAAATCTACTCCTCAGCTTTTTCCCCCCCCAGTCCTGCTAAAGGGGTTTGGCCCAAAACGTTGACTGTACTATTTTCTATAGATGCTGCCTGACCTGCTGAGTTCCTGCAGCATCTTGTGTGTGGTGTTCGGATTTCCAGCATCTGCAGATCTTCTCTAGTTAGAGAACACACTGAACAATTGCATATACATTCTGTAATCACTAGGGGGCACACTGAACAATTGTGTATATACTGTGACCACTAGGGGGCACACCAAACAGTTATTTTTATGTATATATATATAGGTAATTACACTGCCTATAACATGTATTCGCCCCCCACTTGGAAGTTTTCGTGTTTTATTGTTTTGCAACGTTGAATCACAGTGGATTTAAACTGGCCTTTTTTGACACTATTCAACAGAAAAAGACGCTTCGGTGTCAAAGTGGAAACAGATCTCTATAAAGTGATCTAAATTAATTACAGATATAAAACACAAAAGTTGATTGCATAAGTATTCACTTCCTTTAATATGACATGCTAAATCATCACACAGTGGGGGGAATGTGCAAGAGTTGGCCATTTGCTCCCCTTGAACCTGCTACAGCCATTCTAATGCTTTCAGCCTTTCCCTACCTGATCCCCAAAGGTTGAATGTACTCAATGACAAGAATATTTTTGTCAATAGTGGCTCTGAATTGTACTGTTGTATGTTCTATAGGACGTTTAGATAGTCACATGAATGTGTGGGAAATGGACGTTGTATAGGAAGAAGAGTTCAGCACAACACTGGGGCCCATGGCTCTGTACTGATGCTGCACTTTTCTATGTTCTAATAAACCCTGCAAAGCCCTTTTATTCTTGTGTTCACAGTCAATGTGTTAGTCCTGTTTTATTGCATTCCTTGAATCCAGTTGGACTGTTGCCCCTCATGTGACCCCTAGGGTGGTTCACTGCCACAATCTGGCCCTACCCTCTCCAGTAGCAGAAGAACCCTACACTGGTCCTTCTCCACCGAGCCCTTGTGGTGGTCACACTGAGCTTCAGTTCATCCCTCAGAACGTACTCCTGCACCCTGGACTGCGCCAGTTGGCAGCATTCCTCAATGGGCATCTTGATTTGCTGGCAGATCAACAGTTTTGGAGTTCGGGAAGACCAAAGATTGTCGTTCACCCAGTTGATGAGCTTCCAGCAGCACCTGATATCACCTCTCTGTGTATCCTTGGGAACAGCCTGTAGATTAAAGAGTTTCCTGTCTCACGGCTGCTCAGGTGAACTGGAACATAGGCCTTTGCATCTTGAGTCTCTTCGCAAACCCAGAATTGCGAATTTGGTGCTGGTCAGGTATTGCCTTTGTGTGCACTTCCAAATTGAAAAGCCTCCTTTGAATAATGATAACTATCTGAAAATATGTGCAACGTACTCAGTCATACTAATGAATCTTTATTTCTGTTCTGTAGACCTGATGGTTACATATATGAAAAAGAAGCAATTCTTGAGTACATCTTGCATCAGAAAACTGAAATTGCCAAAAAGATAAAGGTAGATTTCCTTTAATCTCTTTTAAAAAATTTATTTATAGATGAAGTGGACCAGGTCCTCCCAGACCAATGAACTGCACTGTCTGGCAACCCATAAGACAAAGGAGCAGAAGTCGGCCGTTCAGCCCATCGAGTCTGCTCTGCCATTTTATCATGAGCTGATCCATTTTCCCATTTAGTCTCACTCCTCCTCTTTCTCACCATAACCTTTGAATCCCTGGCTACTCAGATACCTGTCAATCTCTGCCTTAAATACACAATTTTTTTTTCCAAGAGAGATCATCCCTGTTTAAACAGAACAGAGCAACCCACCTGTTTAACCCTAGCCTAATCACAGGATGATTTACAAACACCAATTAACCTACTAACCAGTACACCTTTGGTCTGTGGGAGGAAACCCACAGGGTTCATGGGGAGCATATACAAACTCCATACAGGTGATGCTGGAATTGAACCCCAAACTCCGACGTCCCGAGCTGTGACAGCACCACCGCTTTTCTCTGCATCCTCAATTTCCTTGGAATATCATTCTTTCCTACTTCTAAGATGGTGTCACACAGGGTGGTGGGTAGTCTGGCTGGAGTTTCTTCAGTATGGTAGTCTTGGATCCAATGCTTTTGCCATCTAAAGGTTCTTCAGAAGTCAAAAATAAGGCATAAAACCTGTTGCTTACGGTCATGTTATTAAGTGTTACAAGAAGAAATGAGAAGAAGAGTGGGGAGAGAAAAAGACTAAAAAGTAGTTGTGGTCTTCTCATACCAGACCAGAGAGAACAGAAATTCCAACAGAATTCCACTGACAACAGTTAGACAATAAGATGGCCGAGTCAAGTAATGTGTAATCTGTCACCGAAAGCAAGTATTTTCCTGAACAATACAGTCAACTGTAACCACAGGATAACTCACTGAACAATTACATGTATATAGGTGATTTTATAAAGATATAAACAAGCACCGTCCATTCGTTATGTGCTGTATCGCACGATGTGGGTGATCATGGTCTTTCCATGACCATGATTGTTCTTGGCACATTTTTCTGTAGAAGCAGTTTGCCGTTGCCTTCTTCTAGGCCAGGGGTCGGCAACGTTTACCACTGAAAGAGCCAATATGGACCCATTTCCCACAGAAAAGAAAGCACTGCGAGCCACAAAACCCGTTTGACATTTAAAATGAAATAACACTGCATAGAACGGTTTTTTTTTTGCCTTTATGCTATGTATAAACAAACTATAATGTGTTGCATTTATGAAATTGATGAACTCCGGCAGAGAAAACAAAATTACATTTCTGCATGCAACAAAAACATTTTGAACTCCGAAAAAAAGGCGTTGGGTTGAAGATTACTCCATAGGTAGCCTACCTTGGATCGAAGAATTAAAAGAAAGCGCGCACTGGCGGGTGTCAGGCATTGGCAGTGGTGATGTATATTAATAGCGATAAAAAACACGTAGCGGTGTAGCGCTACATGCAGCACTAAAATAAAGACACTGCAGTCAAAGGTAACTTTATTCGAACTAAACAGCCTTGATTTAAAGCCTCCCTCAACCCGTCCCCGTGGGCGCGGATGCTCCAAAAGACACGCACTCACAAACCCCCGTAGGCTATCTCCCTTAGCCGGAACAGTGGCTAATTGTGAGCCGGTTCGGATGTGCCAGGAAATGGGGTCTCCACAACGTTTTTAGATTGTACAAGATCACCATAATCTTCAAATTTTGAATTACATTTCAAAAACTAACAAACTACGGGGAGCCGCAGCACAGAGATGAAAGAGTCGCATGCGGCTCCGGAGCCGCGGGTTGCCGACCCTTGTTCTAGGCAGTGTCTTTACAAGATGGGTGACCCCCCCCCCCCCAACCCCCCAAACCATTATCAATACTCTTCAGAGATAGTCTGCCTGGTGTCATTGATTGCATGACCAGGACTTGTGATCTGCACCAGCTGCTCCCACTGCTTCCCGTGATCAGGAGGCTAAGGAGGTGCTACACCTTGCCCAAGGGTGACCTTCAGGCTGATGAAGGGAAGGAGCGCCTTGCATCTCCTTTGTAGAGACGTATCTCCACTCCGCCACCTACACAAACAAGCATGAGAAAATTAAATGACAAGGAAGGAGTAAGAGGAAAGCAGAATGGACCATAGGAGAAGGGGAAGGAGGAGGTTGCACCAGAGGGAAGTGGTGGGCAGGTGAGGAGAAGAGAAGGGGTGAGAGGGGAACCAGAATGGAAAAAGAGAGATGGAGTGGGGGGAGAATTTACCAGAAATCAATGATCCTGCCATTCGGTTGGAGGCTACCCAGAAAGAATATGAGGTGGTGTTTCTTCAGCCTGAGACTGGCCTCGTGGTGACACTCACACAGGAGGTCATAGACGATGTCAGAATGACAGTGGAAGGTGGAATTACAATGAGTGGCCACCGGGAGATCCTGCCTTTTGTGGCAGAAGAAATGACCTTGGGTGCAGAAAAATAACAGCAGAGCACTGAGATGTTGTAAATTGGCTTGCTGTCAAACTCTCTCATCTGTGTTCTACAGCTTTCTCAGTTCCCATCTTTCCTAAGACCATAAGATATAGGAGCAGAACTGGGTCATTTGACCCTCGAGTCTGCTCTGCCATTTCATCATGACTGATCCATTTCCCTCTCAGCCCCCATCTCTTGCCTTCTCCCCATATCCTTTCGTGCCCTGACCAATCAAAAATATAAACCTCTACCTTAAATATACATAAAGACATCCTCCTCAGCTGCCTATGGCAAAGAATTCCACAGATTCACCACTCTCTGGCTAAAGAAATTTCTTCTCATCCCCATTCCCCTCGGGATCAATAAAGTATGTCTGTCTGTCTGTTCTCAAAGGTGCCCCGAGGCTGTGTCCTCTGGTCTTTGACTCTCCCACCTTAGGAAACATCCTCTTCATATCTGCTCTATCAAGGCCTTTCACCATTCGAAAGGTTTCAATGAGGCAGCCCTCATTCTTCTGAATTCCTGTGAATACAGTTGCAGAGACATCAAATGCTCTTCATACGATGAGCCATTCAATCCTGGAATTGTTGTGAACTTCCATTGAACCCTCTCCGGTTTCAGCACATCCTTTCACACCTGGTCACAATACTCCGATTGAGGCCTCATCAGTGCTTTATAAAGTCTCAACATTACATCCTAGCTTTTAAACCATGTAACAATTACAGCATGGAAACAGGCCATCTCGGCCCTTCTAGTCCGTGCCGAACACTTACTCTCACCTAGTCCCACTGACCTGCACTCAGCCCCTAACCCTCCATTCCTTTCCTGTCCATATACCTATCCAATTTTACTTTAAATGACAATACTGAACCTGCCTCTACCACTTCTACTGGAAGCTTGTTCCACACAGCTACCACTCTCTGAGTAAAGAAATTCCCCCTTGTGTTACCCTTAAACTTTTGCCCCCTAACTCTCAACTCATGTCCTCTTGTTTGAATGTCCCCTACTCTCAATGGAAAAAGCCTATCCACGTCAACTTGATCTATCCCCCTCATAATTTTAAATACCTTTATCAAGTTCCCCCTCAACCTTCTATGCTCCAAAGAATAAGGACCTAACTTGTTCAATCTTTCCCTGTAACTTAGGTGTTCAAACCCAGGTAACATTCGAGTAAATCTTCTCTGTACTTTCTCTATTTATATTCTAGTCATCTTGAAATGTATGCAAATATTGCTTCTGCCTTCCTCACCACAGCCTTAACCTGCAAATTTTCAGAGAATTGTGCACAAGGACTCCAAAATCTCTCTGCACCCCAGTTTTTTTGTATTTTCTCTCAATTTAGGAATGAGTCAACCCTTTCATTTCTTGTACCAAAGTGCATGATCATACATTTCCTGACACTGTATTCCATCTGCTATTTCTTTACCCACTCTACTAATCTATCTAGTAGAGGTAGCCTCTCTGTAGCCTCTCTGCTTCCTCAGAACTACCTGCCCCTCCACCTACCTTCATACTGTCTGTAAACTTTGAAACAAAGCCATCAATTCCATCATTCAAATCATTGACATGTAACGTAAAAAGAATTGGTCCCGACACAGACCCCTGTGAATCACCACTAGTCATAAACAACCAGTCAGAAAAGGCTCCCTTTATTCCCACTTTTTGCCTCCTGCCAATAAGCCACTGCTTTATCCATGCTAGAATCTTGGCTATAGTACCATGGGCTTGTAGCTTGTTCAGCAGCCTCATGTGTAGCACCTTGTCAAAGGCCTTCTGAAAATCCAAGTACACTTAAACTAATTCTTCTTTGTCTATTCTGCTCAATACTTCAAATAATTCCAACAGATTTATCGGGCAAGATTTTCCCTTGAGGAAACCATGCTGACTATGGCCTATTTATCATGTGCCTCCTAGTACCCCAAAGCCACAACCTTAATAATCGACCCCAAATTCTTCCCAGCCACTGAGGCCGATAGTTTCCTTTCTTCTGCCTCTCTCCCATCTTGAGTGACATTTGCAATTTTTCTCTTTTCTGGAACTGTTCTAGAATCTAGTGAACCTTGAAAGATCATTATTAATGGCCTCTACGATCTCTTGGCCTCCTCTTTCAGAACCCTGGGGTGTACACCGTCTGGTCCAGGTGACTTATCTACCTTCAGACCTTTCAGTTTCCTAAGGACCTTCTCTCTAGTTACGGTAACTTCACACATTTCATGCCTCCTGAAACCTGGAACTTCCACTATACTGCTAGTGTCTTCTACAGTGAAGACTGATGGAAAATACTTATTCAGTTCATCTGCTATTTACTTGTCCCTCATTACTACCGCTCCAGCATCGTTTTCCAATGGTCTGATATCCACTCTCGTCTCTTTTACACCATGTGACTAAAGAAACTTTTGGTTATCCTCTTTAATATTATTGGCTAGCTTACTCTTGTATTTCCATCTTTATCTTCTTAATTACTTTTTTTAGTTCCTTCTGTTAGTCCTCTAATTTCCCACTTATTTTTGCTTGATTTTATGCCCTCTCCTTGGCTTTTATGTTGGCTTTGACTTTTCTTGTTAGCCACAGTTGTGTCATCTTTCCTTTAGAATACTTCTTTTTCTTTGGGATATATATATATCCTGTGCCTTCCGAAATGTTCCCAGAAATCCCAGCCATTGGTGCTCTGCTGTCATCCCTGCCAGTGGTCTTTTCCAGTCGTTTCTGGCCAACTTCTCTCTCATGCCCCTGTATTTCCCTCTACTCCACTGTAATACTGATACGTCTGACTTTAGCTTCTCCTTCTCACGTTTCAGGGTGAATTCGATCATATTATGATCACGTGGTCCTAAGTATTCTTTTACCTTAAGCTCTCTAAACAATTCTGGTTCATTGCACAACACCCGTTCCAGAACAGCTGATCCTCTGGAGCACTCAACCACGAGCTGATCTAAAACGCCATCTCATAGGCACTCTAGGGATTTCCCCTCCTGTATTCCAGCACCAGCCTGATGTTCCCAATCTACCTGCATGTTGAAGCCCCCATGACATCGCCCTTTTGGCAGCATTTTCTATCTCACATGTAGGCCACATCCTTCCTGCTGTTTGGGAGTCTGTATACAACTCCCATTGGGGTCTTTTTACCCTTGCAGTTCCTTAGCTCTATCCACAACGATTCAACACCTTCCGACTCTATGTCACCTCTTTCTAATGATCTGATTTCATTTTTTACCAACAGGGCGATGCTGCCTCCTTTGCCTTCTTGGCTATCCATTAGGTTCCCAGCTATAATCTTTCAGCCATGATTCAATGATGTTTACAACATCATAGCTGCCAATCTGCAACTGTGCTGCTAGTTCATTCCGTATACTGCATCCACTCAGATACATCTTCAGACCTGTAGTCACTCGTTTTGATTTAGTCCATCTTTTTACGTTGCAACGCATCCTGTTTACTGAATTTTGCCCTATTGACAGCCTCTCCTCACTACATATTGCCTCTGTAAACCAGCTACCTCATCGTCAGTATTATTATCCGCCTTTCCAACCATAATTCTAGCTTTTAAGTATAGGCAACTCAGGACACTTCGCACCATGCTCAACCTTTTGATTCCTAACTTTGTCTGAAATCTTACCAGCATCTGCCTCCACAACCTCTCTACTAGCAGTTCTAGCACTCTGGTTCCCAACCCCCTGCAACTCTAGTTTAAACCCTTCCATGCAGCACTAGCAAATCTTCCGACTAGAATATTAGTCCCCTTCCAGTTCAGGTGCAAATCGTCCCTTCTGTACAGGTCCCACCTTCCTTGGAAGAGAACCCAATGATCCAAAAATCTTATGTCCTCCCTCCTACTCTAACTCCTTAGCCACATATTAAACTTTATAATCTTCCTAGTTCTGGCCTCACTAATACATAGCACAGGTAGCAATCCTGAGATCACAACCCTGGAGGTTCTGCCCTTTAACTTAGTACCTAACTCCCTGAACTCTCTATGCAGAACCTAGTAACTCATCCTCCCCATGTCATTGGTACCTACATGGATCACAACCTCTGGCTCTTCACTGTTCAGAATCTCTCAGTTCAGAATGCAGAGGATTCAATCCAAGATATCATTGACCCTGGCATCTGGGGGCCAACATGTCATCTGGGAATCTTTTTCTTGCCCACAGAACTTCCTGTCTAACTAATGAATCTCCCGTCACCATAGTGTGCCTCTTCTTTCTCCCCCCATCTTTCCTTTCTGAGCCACAGAGGCCGACAGTGCCAGGCATCCCAGCCACTGTGACTTTCCTCTGCTAGGTCACCTCCCTGATAGTGTCCAAAGTGATATACCTGTTGTTGAGGAGTATGGCTACAGGGGTACTCTGCAAAGGCTCTTTAACCCCTTTCCCCCTTTTGACTGTTGCCCAGTTTCCTGAGTCATATACCTTGGATGTAACTACCTCCCTACATTTCTAACCTATCACCCCTTCAGCCTCCTGAATGATCCGGAGTTCATCCAGTTTCAGCTGCAACTCCTTGCGTGGTTTATTAGAAGCTGCAGTTGGATGCACTTCTCGCAGTTGTAGTCGCCATGGACATTGGAGGTTTTCCTGCCTTCCCACATTCCTCAAGAGGAGCATTGCACTATCCTATCTGTCAAACGTATTGGCCTAGCTGAGCAGATAAAAAGAAGAGAAGGAAGAAACTTGAGCTTTTCTTTCCTTTGCTTTTTCTGACTGAAGCCTTTTTTCCCTGAAGCTTGAAGAACTAAAGCTTTAAGGTCACCAGTCTGACTAGGTGACAGCTGCTCCGTTTACCCCTGCCTCCCTTTAATCTGCTCTTACTGATCAATCCCAAATGCCGATTGGTCACTAGTCAATGCTCTATTATGTTGCCACGACCCACTCCTGCCTTTTATCCTCAGGCAATGGACCTGATTTAAGTCCTATCCTCTTCAAACTTCTGATGTCCGGTTTGCCTGCTGGTCAAAGGTGCGTGCGTGTGCGTGTCTGTGTGTACGTGTGCACATCTCACACTTCCTCCATTCCACTCATTTTGTGTGTGCGCACTGCACCCACACTCCCCAGTTATAGGCATTGTCTATCTCCTAGGCTTACGAGAAGCAGAAGAATGTGCAGAAGGTGGAGATGGCGGAGTTGGCGAAAGCAGAGAAGGAAAGCAAGGTCAAAGTGTTTCTGGAGAAAGAGTCGACCATTGTGAGCAAGCCCTTGAATCCCTTCAGCTCCAAAGAAGGTAAGTTGTTCTATGGTGCACCAGACAACTGTAGTGGAAAACGGGGTATGTCAACTGAGAACGCCCCATCCACATGTGGAAGTTGGGGAATGTAATGACCAGGCAAGGGTAAGTTGAGATAGAATGTAGTCAGCACAGGCAAGGAACTTTTGAAGGGCATAGCTTCCCTTTGACTAACAGGTTACTGAGCCATTTTGCTTACTACACTCAAGATAATGTAGCAGAATGCCGCGAAACACACCCAATAAGCGAGGGGCAATTGCTTTACTAACTTCAAAGTATCATCAATTGTCAGCTTGCAGCTTCCATTGACTTTTAACACCTCTGTTGTAAACGCTGATTGATCTTGCAAGTAAGGAATTCAAACATACACAGGTTACCAAATGGTCAATGTGCGTAACTGCTAGTCAGTTCTGTATACAAATGTTCAGACTTCAGAACAGTGTGGTGACGGGCCATGTTGTTCTCCTTGTGGACAAGTGTCATTGAGCTCTCTGCATCCCTTTAATTGGTGAGGACACTTAACACATTGTTCTGTATATTTTATAGACTTCTGGAGGAAATGCTGAAGTGATATTGTGCAAAACAATCTCCCACAAACAGGACACAACATCCTGTTTTCGTGATAGCGATGACCAAATGTGTATTGGCTGGTAGTGTGTGAGGAAACTTACTTTTGTTCAGATCGGCACCATGGGGTCGTTTAACCCTACTTTTGCTGGCAGGGTGATTTATTATGTTATCTGTAAGGCACTGAGGCAGTTGACCTGTTTGTTTACTCATCATTGTTTGTTGGAGCTTTCTGTGGACAAACTGCTTGCTGCATTATAGAGGGAACTGCTCTCCATAGTACTCTTCAATCTGTAAAACTTTGGAACATACTGAGCTCACGAAACGTGCTGCAGAAGCGGCTTGCACTTCTGGTGACTGTCTCTTTGATGCAAGAGACTCTGCAAATGCCTGAAATCCTGAGCTTCACACAAAATGCTGGAGGAACTCAGCAGTCCAGGCAGCATCAATGGGAAAGAGTCAACAGTTGACATTTCGGGCTGAGACCCTTCATCAGGTAGTGTGTGATTTCCCTACTTGAGATTAGTTAGCTCAAGGCAGACAGTAATTGAGCCTTACTGTCCAACAATTTTGAAAGATCATTTTCTCCACAATATTAGTCCTGGTTAGACCACACTTGGAGTATTGTGTGCCGTTTTGGTTGTACGGATTAGGTTGGAAGTATAGAAGCCATTGTGGCCACACAACCAGGTTCAGGAACAGTTATTACCCGTCAACCATCAGGTTTCTGAACCAGCATGGATAACACATTCACCTGAACTCTGAACTGATTCCACAACCTACAAACTCTACAACGCATGTTCTCAGTATTTCTTTTGCACGATTTGTCTTTTTCATGTTGGATGACTGTCACTCTTTGTGTATAGCTTTTCATAAATTCTATTGTAATTTTTTTTTGTAAATGTTTGCAAGAATATCAATCTCAAGATAGTATATGGTGGCATATGTGTATTTTGATAATGAATCCATTTTGAACATTGTGTAAACTGCAAAAGGACAGCATTGGAGTTCAGGATCAAACCTGGGTCTCTGAGCCTGTGAGCTAAGGAATTGGCTTATTTTTGTCACAAGTACCAAGCTACACTGAAAGGCTGGTCCCATCTGATCTGTGCGGGTACTTTGATAATAAATTTAACTTTGATTTATGACACGACAGAAGAGGAGCAGAGGAGATTCACCAGGACTCCTCTGGTGAAGGACTTTAGTTATAAGAAGAGATTATGTAGGCTGGGCTCATTTTCCCTGAGGAAAGGAGGCTAAAAGGGTGATCCTATAGAAGTATATAAAATCAGGAGCTATTGACAGGGTTGATAGAATATTTTTCCCATGTCAAAGTAAAGTTATTATCAATGTTCATATGCAGTATACCATCATATACAACCTTGAGATTGATCTGCTGAGGACTAAATATAGAAATACAATAGAATTACATAAAGACTGATGATAACCAATGTATAAAAGATGACAAATTATGCAAATTTAAAAATAAAAATATTGACATGAGTTTAGAGTCTTTGAAAGTGAGTCTGTAGGTTGTGGAATCAGTTCAGAGTTCAGGTTATCCATGCTGGTTCATAAGCCTGATGGCTGAAGGGTAATAACTGTTCCTGAACCTGGTGTTGTGGGTCCTGAGGCTCCTGTACCTGCTTCCCGATGGCAGCAGTGACAAGAGTATGTGTCCTGGGCAGCGAGTGTCCTTGATAATGGATGCTGCTTTCTTGTGGCAGTGCCCTTGTGAATGTGCTCAATGGTGGGGAGGGCTGGGCTGTATCCATTGCTTTCAGTGGGCTTTCCCATTCTTAGGAATTGGTGTTTCCTTACCAGGCCATGGTAGTTATATCAAAAGTAAGAAGGCTTAGCATCAAGATGAGAGGGGGGATTTTTAAAAGGTCCAGAGAGTGGCTGATACCAGGAGTGTGTTGTGGAATTGGATACAACATTTATGACAGGAATGTTAATAGGCAAGGCAGAGGATATCATTGAGCACATTAACATGGAGCGTTGTTGCAAGAAAACAACGTCCATCATCAAGGTCCCCCACCATCCAGGCCATTTTCCCTTCTCGTTGCACACAGAACTGTTCCCACCACCTCGGGACTCACTTTCAAGGACTTGTCATCTCCTGTTCTCAATATTCAATTCTTATTTATATATTGTTTTTTTTTTCTTTTTGTATTTGTACAGTTTGCTGTCTTTTACACACTGGTTGTTTGTTCATCCTGCGTGCATTTTTTTTAATTGATTCTATTATGATTTATTGTGAATGCCCACAAGAAAATGAATCTCGGAGTTGTATGTGGTGACGTAAATGTACAGTTGCAAGAAAACGTTTGTGAATCCTTCGCAATTATCTGGATTTCTGCACTAATTACGCACAAAATGTGGTAAAATCTTCATCTAAGTTACAAACTGCCTAAACTAATAACACACAAACAATTGTTCTTTTAGTCAGTACTAATGTCTTCTACAAAAGCTCTTTGGAATCAGGTGTTCCAATCAATGAGATGAGATTGGAAATGTGGGTTGTAGAGGTGTCCTGACCTATAAAGAAAGTACAAAGTCAGGTTACTGACAGAACCTGGTTTGAGATGTGTTTATTTTAATGCAAGGAGTATCACAAACAAGGCGGGTGAACTTAGAGCGTGGATCAGTACATGGAACTGTGATGTTGTGGCCATTACAGAGACTTGGATGTCTCAGGAGCAGGAATGGCTGCTCAGTGTGCCAGGTTTTGGATGTTTCAGAAAGAACAAGGAGGGAGGCAGAAGAGGTGGGGGGGGGGCATGGCATTGCTAATTAGGGATAGTGTCATGGCTGCAGAATAGGAGGAATGATTACTTAGTCAGTTTGGGTGAAAATTAGAAACAGGAAAGGGGCAATAACTCTACTTGGTGTTATTTATAGACCCCCAATAGTAACAGGGATATTGAGGAGCAGATAGGGAGGCAGATTCTGGAACAATGCAATAATAATAGGGTTGTTGTGATGGAAGATTTTAACTTTCCTAATATTGACTGGCATCTCCTTAGCACAAGGGGTTTAGTTGGGGTGGAGTTTGTTAGGTGTGCTCATTAAGGTTTCCTGATGCAATATGTAGATAAGCCAACTGGAGGAGAGGCTGTTCTTGATCTGATATTGGGAAATGAACCTGGTCAGGTGTCAGATCTCTCAGTGGGAGAGCATTATGGAGATAGTGATCACAACTCTATCTCCTTTACCATAGTGTTGGAGAGGGATGGGAGCAGGCAATTTGGGAAAACATTTAATTGGGGTAGGGGGAAATATGATGCTAATAGGCAGGAACTTGGGAGCATAAATTGGAAGCATATGTTCTCAGGGAAATGCACGGCAGAAATGTGGCAAATGTTTGCATGGAGTTCTGCATAGGTATGTTCCATTGAGGCAGGGAAAGGATGGTAGAGTTAAAGAACCATGGTACACAAAGTTTTCAGAGAATCTAGTTAAGAAGAAAAGAAAAGCTTATGAAAGGTTCAAGAAACTAGGTACTGTTAGAGATCTAAAATTCTGAAGTTGCTAGGAAGGAGCTTAAGGATGGAATTAGGAGAGCCAGAAGGGGCCTTGAGAAGGCCTTGGAGAGCAGGATTAAGAAAACCTAAGGCATTCTACAAGGATGTGAAAAACAAGAGGATGAGCCGGGTGAGAATAGGACCGATCAAGTGCGATAATGGAAACGTGTGCATGGAGTTGGAGGAGGTAGTGGAGGTACTTTCACCAGGGAAAAAGACCTTGACCATGACCTTGGGGATGACTTACAGTGGACTGAAATGCTTGAGCATATAGACATTAAGAAAGGGGATGTGCTGGAGCTTTTGAAAAGCATTAGGTTAGATAAGTCACTGGGACTGGATGAGATATACCCCCAGGCTACTGTGGGAAGCGTGGGAGGAGATTGCTGAGCCTCTGGCAACTATCTTTGTGTCATCAATAGGGATGGGAGAAGTAGCGGAGGATTGAAAGGTTGCAAATGTTGTTCCCTACCTAGGAAATTATGGACCAGTGAGTGTTATTTCAGTGGTGGGCAAGTTAGTGGAGAAAATCCTGAAAGGCATAAGAAGGCATAAGAGAAACATAATCTGATTAGGGATAGTCAGCATGGCTTTGTCAAGGGCAGGTCGTGCCTTATGAGCCTGATTGAATTCTTTGAGGATGTAACAAAACACATTGATGAAGTTTGAGCAGTGGTGTATGGATTTCAGTAATGCAAGGCTCCTTCAGAAAGTAAGGAGGCATGGGATCCAAGGAGACCTTGCTTTGTGAATCCAGAATTGGCTTGGCCACAGAAGGCAAAGGGTGGTTATAGATGGTTCGTATTCTGCATGGAGGTTGGTGACTAGTGGTGTTCCACAGAGATCTGTACTGTGACCCCCTCCTGGAAGGATGGGTTAGTAAATTTGCTGATGACATAAAGGTTGGGGGTGTTGTGGATAGTTTGGAGGGTTGTCAGAGGTTATAATGGGACGTCGATAGGATGCAGAACTGGGCTGAGAAGTGGCAGATGGGCTTCAACCCAGGTAAGTGTGCACAGGTTCATTTTGGTAGGTTCAATTTGAAGACAATATAATGTAAATGTAAGACTCTGGCAGTGTGGAGGATCTGAGAGATCTTGGGGTCTGTGTCGATAGGACACCCAAAGCTGCTGCGCAGATTGACAGTGTTGTTAAGAAGATGTATGGTGTGTTGGCATTCATCGACTGTGGGATTGAGTTCAAGAGCCGTGAGGTAATGTTACAGCTATATAGGACCTTGGTCAAACCCCGCTTGGTCACCTCATTACAGGAAGGAAGTGGATACTGTAGAGAGAGTGCAGAGGGGATTTACAAGGATGTTGCCTGGATTGGAGGGTGTACCTTATGAGAATAGGTTGAGTGTACTTGGCCTTTTCTCCTTGGAGCAACGGAGTATAAGAGGTTACCTGATTGAGGTGTATAAGATGATGAGGGGCTTTGATTGTGTGGATAGCCAGAGGCTTTTTTCTAGGGCTGAAATGGCTGACACAAGGGGACATAGTTTTAAGGTGCTTGGAAATAGGATGTCAGGGGTAAGTTTTTCACACAGAGGGTGGTGGGTGTGTGGAATGCATTGTCAATGGTGGTGGTGGAAGCGGATACAACAGGGTCTTTTAAGATCCTCTTGGACAGGTACATGGAGCTTAGAAAAATATAGGGCAATGTGCTAGGGAAATTCTAGGCGGCATCTAGAGCAGGTTACATGGTCGGCACAACATTGTGGGCCGAAGGGCCTGTAATGTGCTGTAGATTTCTATGTTCTTTGTCCTCAAGAACGGTCTGTTTATGTGCACCATGCCTCGATCAAAACAACTTTCAGAGTATAGTACCTTCGAAGAAGAATTGTAGAGACGTACGAAGTTGGAAAAGGCAACAAAAGCATTTCCATCAGTCCACAGTAAGAGAAATTGTCTACAAATGGAGGAAATTTGGTACCGTTGCTAGTCTCCCTAGGAGTGGGTGTCCTGCAAAGATCACACTGAGCACAGATGAGCAATGCTGAAGGACATGAATAAGAAACCAAGGGAAACAGCAAAAGACCCGCAGAAATCTCTAGAACTTGCTAAAGTCTCTGTTCATGTATCCACTATAAGAAAAACACTGAACAAGAATGGTGTTCATGAAAGGGCACCACGGAGGAAACCAATGCTCTTAAAAAAGAAAACATTGCTGTGTGGCGACCCATTTCCTGGCACTTCCGAACCGGCTCACAATTAGATAGCCTACGGGGGTTTGTGAGCACAGAGCTTTGGAGCCTCTGCGCCACGGGGGGCAGGTTGAGGGAGGCTTAAAAGTGAGGCTGAGGATTTCGAATAAAGTTTTTTTTCCTTCGACTGCAGTTACCGACTCTGTGTCGTAATTTTAGCGCTGCGTGTAGCACACCGCTATAATTGGTGACCCCGACGGTCCAAACGATTTTTGGACCAGAAATGACCGACGCCGCCTCTGTTCATGTGGTTTCGTTGAAACTGCTGGGTTTCTGGACACAGCGACCGAACCTATGGTTCCAGCAAGCCGAAGCCCAATTCCACGTTCGCCAGATCACCTCAGAAGACACCCGCTACTACTACGTGGTGAGCTCCCTCGACCAGGAGACAGCGGCCCAGGTCGCGGAGTTCGTACAGTACAAGTACAAGCAGACGGCAAGTACACGGAATTCAAAGCCCTGCTCCTCAGGACTTTCGGACTCTCACGGCGCGAGCGGGCTGCCCGTTTACTGCACCTGGATGGCTTGGGCGACAGACCTCCATCGGCTTTAATGAATGAGATGTTGTCTCTCGCCGATGGACACACACCCTGCCTCATGTTTGAGCAGGCATTCCTGGAGCAGCTGCCCGAAGACATACGCCTGCTGCTGTCCGACGCGGATTTCAGTGACCCCCGGAAGGTGGCAGCCCGGGCTTGCTGTGGAACGCCAAAAAGGTGAGCGGGGCGTCCATCGCACAGATCACCCAGCCCCGCTCCCAGCAGCAAACCAGTCCAGGCCCGGCCGCAGAGCCCGCCAACCCCTGGCCCAAGGAACACTGGTACTTCTACCACCAGCGGTGGGGTGCAGAAGCCTGCCGTTGTCGCCCGCCCTGCAAGTTCCCGGGAAATGCCAGGGCCAGCCGCTGCTGATGGCTACAGCGGCTGGCCATCGGGATAGCCTCCTGTATGTGTGGGACGCCGGTTTTTGGTCGATACTGGTGTCGAGATCAGCATTTTACCTCCGACGAGTTACGACACCTGCAGCAGGGCACCGGGTCCCCCCCTGAGGGCTGTGAACGGCAGCACAGTAAGGACCTATGGCACCCGTCAGGTGCAGCTACAGTTCGGCTCTAGCCAGTTCACATGGGACTTTACACTGGCCGCCGTAGCCCAACCGCTTCTGGGTGCGGATTTTTTGCGGGCTCACAGCCTACTGGTCGACCTGCCCAGGAAGAGACTGGTCCACGCCGAGACCTTTCAGACGTTCTCCCTGGGTGCAGCCCAGTTGCCAGCCCCTCACCTCGGCTCCATCACGCTGTCCAACAACGACTTCACCAGGGTCCTGGCGGATTTCCCATTGGTTCTGGCACCGCAGTTCACAGCGGCCATGCCCCGACACGGCGTACAGCACCACATCCCGACCCAGGGACCACCCCTCCACGCCCGCGCTCGGCGGCTTCCCCCCGGACAAGCTCCGACTGGCGAAGGAGGAGTTCAAGAGGATGGAGGAATTGGGGATCATCTGGCGGTCCGACAGCCCACGGGCCTCCCCCCTGCACATGGTGCCCAAAGCGACGGGAGGCTGGAGACCGTGCGGTGACTACCACAGGCTGAACGAGGCTACCACACCGGACCGCTACCCTGTGCTGCACATTCAGGACTTTGCAGCAAACCTGCAGGCGCACGGATCTTCTCAAAGGTAGACTTCGTCCGAGGGTACCATCAAATCCCGATGCATCCTGACGACTTCCCCAAAACGGCTCTCATCACCCCGTTTGGCCTTTTCAAGTTCCTCCGCATGCCGTTCGGCCTGAAGAATGCCGCAGAGACGTTCCAGCGGTTAATGGACGCGGTGGGACGGGACCTGGACTTCGCGTTCATCTATTTGGACGATATCCTCATAGCCAGCAGCAGTCGTCAGGATCATCTGTCCCACCTCCGTCAACTCTGCGCCCGACTGAGTGAGTACGGTCTTACAATCAACCCCGCCAAATGCCAGTTCGGACTCGATACCATTGACTTCCTGGGCCACAGGATTACTAAAGACGGGGCAACTCCTCTGCCCGCTAAGGTAGATGCGGTCCGCCACTTCCCCCGACTCACCACGATCAAAGGCCTTCAGGAATTTGTAGGTATGGTCAATTTCTACCACCGCTTCCTCCCTTCAGCTGCCCAGATCATGCGCCCCCTGTTCGCCCTGATGTCGGGTCCGAGCAAGGACATTACCTGGGACGAGGAGTCCGCCGCCGCTTTCGTTCAAACGAAGGAAGCTTTGGTGAACGCCGCAATGCTAGCACATGCCAGAATGGACGCCCCTACCGCCCTCACAGTGGACGCACCTTTGCGTTTACGAAAGCGTCCGACCCGTGGTCGTCCCGCCAGCAACGCCACCTGTCCTGCATCTCTGAATACACGACGGATGTCCGGCACGTCTCGGGTAAGGACAATGTCGTGGCAGATGCGCTCTCTCGCCCTACCGTTCATGCCCTTTCCCAAGGGGTAGACTTTGAGGCACTGGCAGAGGCACAGCAGGCAGATGAGGAGATTCCGAGTTACAGAACCGCAGTCTCCGGTTTGCAGCTCCAGGACCTCCCCGTAGGCCCGGGTGAGAGGACCCTACTCTGTGACTTCGCCACCGGCCAGCCCCGTCCCGTCGTCCCGACAGCCTGGCAGCGCCGTGTTTTCGACTCCATTCATAACTTGGCGCATCCCTCCATCTGGACAACTGTCCGGATGGTTTCCAGCAGGTTCGTTTGGCACGGACTCCGCAAACAGGTCAGTGAATGGGCCAAAACGTGCATGCACTGCCAGACGGCCAAGGTGCAGCGGCACACCAAAGCCCCACCGCAGCAGTTACATCCCGCCCACCGGCGTTTCGACCACATTCATGTGGATATTGTGGGCCCCCTGCCAGTGCCGGAGCGCGGCACCTCCTGACTATCGTGGACTGGTTCACAAGATGGTCAGAGGCGGTCCCGCTCACCGACACCACCTCCGAATCTTGCGCCCGAGCCCTGATCACCACCTGGATATCTCGCTTTGGTGTACTGGCCCACATTACCTCCGACAGAGGCACCCAGTTCACCTCCAGCCTGTGGTCAGCTATGGCCAGCCTTTTGGGGACTCAGCTGCACCACACAACTGCCTACCACCCACAGTCGAACGGGCTAGTGGAGCGTTTCCACCGTCACCTGAAGTCGGCCCTCATGGCCCGCCTGCGAGGAGCCAACTGGGCGGATGAGCTTCCCTGGGTCCTACTTGGCATCCGCACAGCGCCCAAGGACGACCTGCACGCCTCGTCGGCTGAGTTGGTATACGGCGCGCCCCTGGTCGTCCCCGGGGAGTTCCTACCAGCCCCACGGGGGCAAGAGGAAGATCCCGCAGCAGTCCTGGACAGACTACGCGAGAAGCTCGGTAACCTGGCCCCCATACCCACTTCACAGCACGGGCGGAACCCAACCTGTGTACCCAAAGACCTGCAGAACTGTAAGTTTGTGTTTGTACGAAGGGGTGGGCATCGGCCACCGCTGCAGCGGCCATACGAGGGGCCGTTTATGGTGCTCCGGAACAACGGGTCCACGTTGGGGGGAAAGAGGAGGTTTTCACGGTGGACCGACTCAAACCGGCCCATGTGGACCTGGCACAACCAGCCCAGTTTCCGGCACCTCGGCGCAGAGGCCGACCTCCCAAGCAGGTTCTGGCCCAGACTGTGGACATTGGGGGGTTTATCGCCGGTTCGGGGGGGGGGGGGAGTTATGTGGTGACCCATTTCCTGGCACATCCGAACCGGCTCACAATTAGATAGCCTATGGGGGTTTGCGAGCACAGAGCTTTGGAGCCTCTGCGCCACGGGGGGGGGGGGGGGGGCAGGTTGAGGGATGCTTAAAAGTGAGGCTGAGGATTTCGAATAAAGTTTTTTTTCCTTCGACTGCAGTTACCGACTCCGTGTCGTAATTTTTGCGCTGCGTGTAGCACACCGCTACAGCTGCATGTTTCAAGTTTGCAAAAGACCACCTGGATGGTCCACAATGCTTCTGGGACAATGCCCTGTGGACAGATGAGACAAAAGTTGAACTTTTCGGCAGAAATGCACACTGTTATGTTTGGAGGAAAAAGACTCCAAGACCTCATCCCAACTGTGAAGCATGGTGGAAGGAACATCATCATTTGAGGGCTGCTTTGCTGCCTCAGGGCCTGGACAGCTTGCAGTCATTTAGGGAATAATGAATTCAAAATTGTATCAAGACATTTTACAGGAAAATGTCATGGTACCGATCTGTCAGCTGAAGTTTAATGGAGGTTGGATGATGCAACAAGACAATGATCTGAAACACAAGAGTATATCAACAACAGAATGGTTTAAAAAGAAGAAAATTTATGTTTTGGAATGGCCAAGACAGAGTCTGGACCTTAACTCAATTGAGATGCTGTGGCGTGACCTGAAGAGGGCTGTTCATGCAAGGGTTCACATACTTCTTCCAGCCTGGACTGTAAGTGATTAAACAATGTGTTCAATAAGGACATAAAAAGTACAATTGTTTGTGTGTACTTAGTTTAGGCAGATTGTCTATTATTGTGACTTAGATGAAGATCAGGCCACATTTTATGAGTAATTAATGCAGAAAACCAGGTAATTGCAAAGGGTTCACAAACGTTTTCTTCCAACTGTACTTGGATAATAAATTTACTTTGAACTTAAAAATTCAGGCAAATAGGGTTAGTGTAGATGGGTAAATGTTCAGCCTGGCCTTGGTGAACTTTACAACTCCATAAAATGGTGTGTGTGTGGTTTAGCGTCTCACACTCACATGGAATTCCTTTCCCAGTTCACCAGCAGTAGTTTTGGGAAGAGTACAAGTGTATTAACGTTCATACAGCGTGGTGCTGAGGCCCAAGTGTAACATCACTCCAGAGCAGGGATTCCTAACCTAGAGTCCACAGACCCCTGGATTAATAATAGGGGTCCATGGCATAAAAAAGGTTGGGAACCCTCTGCTCTAGAGAGTTAAGGTGTAATCTTCATTTGCAACAACTGCAAGGAACATTTGTTAAAGCTAGATGTGGCAATAGCATTACAACAAAAGGCCAAACTCTGTATCAGAAAGTGGTAACGTCCCACAGTGCTAAACAACCTGTCCCGACTTCATCCTGAGGCAGCTACCTAGTTGGCTGTTATGATGCTCTATTCTCCCTCTGAGCCTGCCCTTTCATTCTCCAGACAAAGCCCAGGCCAGCTCCTCAACAAAAGCCATTCAGCAAGAGAACGAGAAACATTTACCCAGTTTCTGGATCCCGTCACTCACCCCTGAGGCCAAAGCATCGACCCTAAGCAAACCGGTAAGCTTCTGTTTTATATATTCATATTTGGGAAATTGGAACCCTGCCTGATTAAAAAAAAAATATCTTGTGCCCACACTGCCTGAAATCAATAAAGACTGTAAGCCATGAAAAGTGTTCCTTACAGAGTTCTGACAGTGAATCTGGGCTGTGCTGCTGAGATGACAAATTAGAATGAAGATCAGGTTTATCATCACTGACATTTCTCAAGAAATGTGTTGTTTTGAGCAGTAGTATAGTGGAATGCATAAAATAATTACTGTTACCTTAAGAAATGTAAAAACAATATGTAGTGCTAAAAGAGAACAAAATAGTGAGCTAGGGTTCATGGATCATTCAGCGATCTGAGGGAAAGAAGCTGTTCCTGAAATGTCAAGTGTGTGTCTGCAGGCTCCCATACCATCTCTGCAATGGTAGTAATGAGAGTGGGCATGTCCTGGATAGTGAGGGTCCTTCATTTTGGATGCCTCCTTGAGGCAGTGCCTTTTGTGGATGACCCTGAGGCTGGTGCCTGTGATGGAGCTGGATGAGTCTACAACCCTCTGCAGCATTCTCTGATCCTGTGCAGTGGCGTCCCCACACCAGTCAGAATGTTCTCCACGGTGTATCTGTAGACATTTGCTAGAGTCTGTGGGGACATACCAAATCACCTCAAATGAAGTATAGCACTGGCATACGTTGTGATGAATATTTGTGCCAAAGTGTCAATTTCACTGTCTAACAGCTTCAGGAGGCTATTGATCGACACACTCAGGCTGTGTCTGTCTGTGTTGCTTGTCGTCATGGTCAAAAACATGGTGCAGACTGAGGTGTTTGTGAAAATGATATAGTGAGGTGTGGGAGGGAGTTGCTGCGACTAACAGCAAAGCTAATGCATTGGTTAAAAGTTGCCTTTCGCTCTATTGCAGGGCAAGACAATCTACTGTCCCATGAGTGGAAAGCCCCTGAAGATGAAAGATTTGATCCCGGTGAAGTTCTTGCCAGTGGACGACAAGCTTGACCGTGTTCAGCTCATCACAAAGCAGGAGCGCTACATCTGCGCTGTAACCCGGGATGCATTGGGAAACTCTGTGCCCTGTGCAGTTCTGCGCACATCGTAAGTGAACAGCGATTTCTGTCTCACAGACACGAAATGCTGGTGGAACTCAGCAGGTCAGGCAGCATCTGAGCAGGAGAATAAACAGTCGATCTTTCGGGCTGTGAACCAAAATTCCCCCCCATAGATGCTGCCTGATGTGCTGAGTTCCTCCAGCAGTTTGGGTGTGTTTTCCAGCATCTGCAGAGTCTCTGTATTTATGTTTTGATGTCACTCCTGATCTCACTCCCTTCCTGTCTCTTGTGATATTCCTCACTCTTACAAAACTTATCATCTCCACCTCCCAGTTCTGGTCTCTACAAAAAACCTGCTCTCTCAGCCCTCCCTTCCTCTCCTGCTACACAGCTGTTGCATCCTTTCTCCAGATGTTTCTTCCTTGAAGCCTACTCCTTGGATCAAAACTTTTGTCGACCATCCCAGTATCCCAGAAGTCAAAACTAAACCATAAGAGATAGGAGCAGAATTGGGCCATTCAGCTCTCGAGGCTGCTCCGCCATTCCATCATGGCTGATTTATTTTCCCTTTCAACCCTGTTCACCCGCCTTCTCCCCGTAACCTTTGCTGCCTTTACTAATTAGGAACCTATCAAACTCCACTTTAAATGTACCCAATGACTTTGTCTGCACAGCCATCTGTGGCAATAAATTGCACAGATTCACCACCCTCTGGATAAAGTTCCACTTTTCTAAAGGGACATCCTTGTATTCTGAGGTTGTGCCCTCTGGCCTTACTCTCCCACCATTGGAAACATCCTCTCCATGTCCACTATTCAATATTTGATAGTCTTCAATGAGATCCCCCCACATTCCTCTCAACTGCGGTGAGTACAGGCCCAGAGCCATCAAATGCTCCTCATATGTTCAAGGGTCCTTGAGCCTGGTGGTACAAGCTTTCAGGGTATTTTCTGCCCAAGGAGAGAGGGGAGAAGAGAGAATGTTTGGGTGGGTGAGGTCTTTGATTATGCTGGCTGTTTTACTGATGCTGCTCAATTACACCCATGTGACCAATTAACCTACTACCCCGTATGTCTTTGGAATGTGGGAGGAAACCAGAACACCTGGAGGAGATCACACAGGGAGAATGTACAAACTCCGTAAAGGCAGCAGCAGAATTGAAACCAGGTGCTGGTATTGTAATAGTGTTACATTAACTGTTATGCTACTGTTCTGATCTGGGGACTTGCCATTCGAAGCTGTGTCCCCATTCCCTTTCTTGTCTCTCCTTCCCCATTTACTTCCTTTATAATGTGGAACGTCTTAAAACCCAGGTATGTTGTAGGGCTGCTTGACTGTAACTAGAGTGGGGCCTGCTGTTTCTCACCAAACCCTCAGAGCTTTTGGACACCGTATAGTTTCCTTTGTGTAATGTGTTTTTTAAACTGATTTGCAGAGGAGCTGTGGTCACCATGGAGTGCGTGGAGAAACTGATTAAACAGGACATGGTGGATCCAATCAGTGGGGAAAAACTGACAGAGAAGGACATCATCCCAATTCAGAGGGTGAGAGATCCTGTTGTCTTCCTGAGCAAAGCACCATGGACATGGCACGCACTTGTGTCAGACTCCAAATCAGATTCAGATTCAAGATTGTTTAATATTATTTCCAGTACACAAGTATAAAGAAGAATGAAATAATTATTAGTCCAGATCCGATCCAGCACAGAAAAAAACACAATAAATATAAGTAGATAAGATGGCTCATATACATTGATTGTATATGAATACAATCAATACATGAATAGTGGTGGTTGGGGATGTGGGCGGAGGTGTTGATCAGCCTTGCTGCTTGCTGTAGTTATTAATCCCACTTACACTTATGTTAACTAAGGAAGTGCTGGGGCAGCCCACAATGTTCAGCAGAACACCACAACAGCAACAAAACAACATCCCCTTTATACCCAACCACTCACATACAGACAGACCTCCATTGGGCTCTTGGGCTTGCAGCCGTCGATCCCAGGACCTGCAGACGTCAGGCTTCTGACTGTTATGTCCCACTTCTTTGCTCTTTTTTCCCATGGCGAAACATCAAGATGACACTGGTGAATCATGGCAATGTTCTGCTGGCGACATGCAATACGTATAAATATACTTCTTTTGAAGTAATCACACTGCAATCTGCACCATATAATTTCCCTCTAAGCAAAGTATTTTTAAACCAATTTAATGATCTACAGATTTCACGATTGCCTGAGGTCTGGGTGGACCAGGCACATATGGCACCTTCAAGCGGACAAAGGTTCATCTGCATGGCCAGAACTGAGGTGGAGAGGGGCAGACTCCAAGTCAGGCTGAAATGCAGAAAGAAGAGTCCCCCTCTATCCAGCATCTTGTTAACAAATGTTGCCATCTCCAAACAAGAAACATTCTATCCCAATGCATTTCAGATCATAGTCTTCAACCAGGCTTGTTTGAGGAAATCCCTGCCCAATTACCATCAGCGTAGAACCTTAGCACCAGAGGTCTCAACGCTCTAGACAACCGTTATACAGTACTAAAATAAGGAATGCCTAATGTTATACTAAGATAAGATAAGGAAGCATGCATTTTGGTAAATCTGATTACTTGGCTGTCCTTCTCCCTGCACACAGGCAGAAGCTAAAGAGCAAAGCTCCAGTGATTAAGACAACAGAGGTGGTTGCAGGGGGGCAGAGGGGTAGCTACAGGATTGCTTTGAGTTGGTGGTCTGGGCCATGTTCAAGGACTCATCTGTGAATCTGAACGAACACACCATGGTTGTCATGGACTTTATTAAAGCAGCTGTAGACGAGTATGTTCCCACAAAATCACTGAGTCTTCCCCAGCCAGAAGCCCTGGGAGAATCATGAGGTCTGTAACCTGCTGAGTGACAAATCTTGACCAAGGAAGTTACAGCAGGTCCAGGTATGATTTCCGGAAAGCCATCTCACGGGTGAAGTGGCAATTCTGGACTAAACTTGAACCAATGACGTGTATTCTCGACAGTTGTGGTAGGGCTTGAATGCTTTCATCCCTTATAAATTTAAATCAAGTGACTAGATGACAGCAGGACTTCGCTTCTAGATGATGAGCTCAATCCCCATTGTGCTTGCTTGACCATTGAAACATGTAGGAACCAACACGAACTCTCACGGCCTTGATCCTGTGATTTCAGTCTCTGAGGCTGACATACGAGCAGCCTTCAGGAGGGTGAACCCGTGAAAAGTATCTGGCCCAGATGGGGTACCTGGCCAGGTACTAAAGGCCTATGCTGATAAACTGGCTGGGGTGTCCACTGAGGTCTTTAACCTCTTGCTTTGGCAGTGTGTGGTACCCACCCGCTTCAAGCAGGCTTCATTTATACCAGAGCCAAAGATTACGTGGTTACCTGCCTCAATGACTATTGTCCATGGCTGAGTTGTGCCATATTAACTTCTTACTCAATGTCAGCAAGACCAAGGAGCTGATTATTGAGCCAGTCTTCATTAGAGGATCTGAGGTGGAGAGGATCAGCAACTTTAAATTCCTCGATGTTATTATTTTGGAGGACCTGTCCTGGGCCCAGCACCAAGTGCAGTTATGAAGAAAGCTCGGCAACATTTCTAGCTCCTTAGGAGTTTGTGAAGATTTGGCATGACATCTAAAACTTTGACAAACTTCTATAGACGTGGGGTGGAGAGTATATTGACTGGCTGCATCACAGCCTGGTATGGAAAAACCAATGCCCTTGAATGGAAAATCTTACAAGAAGTAGTGGATAAGGCTCAGTCCTTCACAGGTAAAGCCTTCCCCACCATTGAGCACATCTACACAGAAAGTTATCACAGGAAAGCAGCATCTATCATTAGCAATGTAAGCCATGCTCTCTCCTCACTGCTGCCATCAGGACTAAGGTACAGGAGCCTCACTGTTATTACCCCTCAACCACCAGGCAAAAGGGGGTAACTTCACTTGCCCCATCATTGAAATGTTCCCACAACCTATGGACTCAGTTTCAAGGATTTTTCATCTCAGGTTCTCAATATTTATTCATTATTATTTATTTCTTTTCGTATTTGCGGTTTGTTGTTTTTTACACACTAGTTGAACACCCGAGTTGGTGCGGTCTTTCATCGATTCTATTATGGTTATTATTCTAATATGAATTTATCAAGTACGCCTACAAGACAAAGAATCTCAGGATTGTATATGATGGCATATATATACTTTGATAATGAATTTACTTTGAACTTTGAAAGAATAATTGGTTGTTACACAGTGTGCACGGAAGTATGGATAACTTTACTCACTGATCGACAGATGACGCAATAGCCACAGCTCTACACACCATCCTTACACATCTGGAGAAGAAGGATGTTTATGTGAGAATGCTGTTCTTGGACTACAGTTCAGCATTCAACACCATAATTCCCTCCAGGCTTGACAAGAAGCTCAGAGACCTCAGCCTTCTCCCTGCCTTGTGTCGCTGGATCCTGGACTTCCTGTCAGATTGCTGGCAGGTGGTAAGAGTGGGCTCCCTCACCTCCGCTCCTCTGACCCTCAACATAGGTGCCCCTCGGGGCTGTGTATTAAGTCCCCTCCTTTACTCTCTGTATACCCATGACTGTTGCCACCTATAGCTCCAATCTGCTAATGAACTTTGTTGACGACACTACACTGATTGGCCTTATCTCAAATAATAATGAGGCAGTCTACAGAGAAGAAATCATCACCCTGACACAGTGGTGTCAAACAACCTCTCCCTCAATGTCACAAAAACAAAGGAGCTGGTTGTGGATTACTGGAGGAATGGAGACGGGCTAACCCCTATTGACATCAATGGATCTGGGGTTGAGAGCGTGAACAGCTTTAAGTTCCTCGGCATAAACATCACCGAGGACCTCACGTGGTCTGTACATACTGGCTCTGTGGTGAAAAAGGCACCACAGCACCCCTTTCCCCTCAGACTGTTGAAGAAATCCTTTCTACAGGGCACCTTTGAGAGCATCCTGACTGGGTGCATCACTGCCTGGTATGGGAAACTGTACTTCCCTCAATCGCAGGACTCTGCAGAGAGTGGTGCGGACAACCCAGCACATTTGTAGATGTGAACTTCCCATGATTCAGGACATTTACAAAGACAGGTGCGTAAAAAGGACCCAAAGGATTATTAGAGACCCAAGTCACCTCAAACACAAACTGTTCCAGCTGCTATCATCAGGGAAACGGTACAACAGCATAAAAGCCAGGACCAACAGGCTCGGGGACAGCTTCTTCCACCAGGCCATCAGACTGTGTAATTCATGCTGATGCAACTGTATTTCTGTTATACTGACTATCCTGTTGTACATACAGTTTATTATAAATTACTATAAGTTGCACATTACACATTTAGATGGAGACGTAACATAAAGATTTTTACTCCTCATGTATATGAAGGATGTATGTAATAAAGTCAATTCAATTCTCACCTCAACTCTGAACTGATTGCACAATCTATGGACTCTGCAACTTACAGTATGCTGTCAATATTAATAAATCATTTATATTATTATTTTGTATCTGCACAGCTGGTCTTTTGCATGTCAGTTGTTTGCAAGACTTTATTTATATAGTTTTTCATAATTCTATTGTATTTCTTTATTTTCCTATAAATGCTCGCAAGAAAAAGAATCTTGGTAGTATATGGTGACATATACGTACTTCAATAATAAATCTATTTTAACTTTGACAGTATTTGCAGCTTCAGTGGGCAGATTGCTGTTTTGGCCCCAGAACCTGCTTCAAAGTTCAAAGTAAAATTTATTATCAGAGTACATACACGTCACCACATACAACCCTGAGATTCTTTCTCTGCAGGCATACTTAGCAAGTCTTAGAACAGCAACTGTAAACATCAGGACCTATAGACAGTAAACAAACTTTACAAATTCAGATATAAATAAATAGCAATGAATAACGAGCATGAAATAGCAATGTAACAGAGTCCTTAAATGAGTGTAGCTATTCCCTTTTGTTCAAGAGCCTAATGGTGCGAGCTGGCAGGTCTGTGGCTATTGTTATAAAATCATTGCCCTGATATCTGTGTCTTCTCACAACTATTGCATGGCCTCCAGAATATTTTAATTATTTTCTGTTCTTAGTTTATTATATTTGTTTGGTCTACTGCAAACACCTACAAGAAAGTGAATCTCGGGTAGTATATGGTGATATTTATGTACTTTGAACTGAGCAAGTAGTGTGTTCTGTCTTTGCCTCTTTGCATTGATGGAATAAAGGAGGTGATAAGTCATATAGACTGACCACAGTTCTTTTCTCTGTTTTGGCTGCAGGGCGGGACTGGATTTGCAGGATCCGGCATCAAATTGGAGGCAAAGGAGTCGAGGCCAGTGATGCAGGCGTGACAGAGCCTGTGGTGCATCCAGTTCTCCACAGAAAGTGGGTGGAAAGTCTCATTTTGATCGTCATCACAAGCGCTCCTGGTACAGCTGAGCTGTCTCCACTTCCTTTTTATTTGTCACTTATTTAACACGACATAAACTTTGTCTTCTCTCTCTTTCTTTTGGAATAAAGGAACTATAAACATTGGTGATGTTTGAAGGGAACCTTTTCCTTGTGGAAAATGAGTACAGGAGGAGACAGTGACCTGTCATAGAGTGCACAACCAATTTTACTCTGAGGTACAGCACAGTAACGCAAGAGCCTGCACTGCCCAATGCCACCCACATGACCAATTAGAATCAGCTCTAATATCACGGGATATTTTGTGAAATTTGCTGTTTTGTGGCAGTAGTACATTATAATTAAGAAGTTATATAACAGTAAGAAATATATTGATCCAAGTTAAATCAGAGCCCATCTGCTCTCGCTGGAAGGGGCAGAATATCCCACTTGCCTATTTCGAAGAGGTTTGGGGAGATTGCCTGGTGCCTCGGCTAACACCCACTCAACACAACAGAAACAGATCATGTGGACACGGTCAGGTTGATGATTTTATTTTATTTAGATACAGCACCGTAACAGGCCCTTTTTGCTCAATTACACCTATTTGTCCAATTAACCTATCCCATGTGGCTTTGTAATGTGGGATGAAGATGAGGGGTATGTTAGCAAACTGTTATTAAAGCACCCGGCAAAATCAGACTCAGTTGTGCCCGTCTCCTCACGAACAGCTTTCTATCCCTGATTACCTTGTGTACAGTATTGTTCAGAGACTGTCGAAGTGAGGTCCCTTCAATTCTTATTCTGTGCAAGAATTGTGAGCCCTCACTGTCTTGTCTCTGCTGCCCTGAACTTAAAACCCTGAGCTGGTCCCATTTGCCTGTGTTTGGCCCAATTAAACCTTTCCTATCCACTTTAAAATGTCGTTTTGGCCCCACAAGCAACACTGTGCAGTGATTTATTTAACCCTCGCCTAATCACAGGATAAGTTGCAATGACCAACTAACCACAACATCTTTTGAACTGTGTGAGGAAACCAGAGAAAGCCACGTGCTCACGGGAAGGATGCCCAGAGCTGTAATAGCATCACATTAACTGCCATGCGACTGTAGCACCTTGTAATTATGCTCACCTGTACTGCTTCCTTTGGGTGAAATAATTTAAGGCAAGTTACTCTGGTAGAACTAATATAAAACTGGAATCTCCATGCATAGCTTTTATTTTTGGTGGGGGGGGGCGGTAGAAACAAGAGACTCTGGAGGAACTCAACAGGACAGGCAGCATCTATGGAGGGGAATGAACAGTCAAGAATCTTAACTTGATGAAGGGTCTCGGCCTGAATGTTATTTCCCTGCAGAGATGCTGAGTTCCTCCAACATTGTATGTGTATGTGTGGGAGAGACGTTTTGGATTTGCAGAATCTTTAGAAACCTATTTTGTAAAGAAGACAACACAGCATTATATTAAAGATTTATTGACTCATTGAGGTTTCTTGTCAAACATATAGAGCAAGGTGCTGTTGACACAGCACGACACCTTCCCCACGTTCATCCTGGAACCAAAAAAATCCAGCAGTAATGAGCAAGGCCATGTGAGCTTAGTAAACCCATGGCATTTACATCTGCTTTGGCATTCCCTCCCTCTTTCTCAATTCTGATGTACAAAACCTCACTGGGTCAAGGTCCAGAGGTATTAACTGCCAGAATGCATTCCAGAACTTTCTTCAAAGATTCGACTGGAACAAAACCCCAATACCACGCTGAACCCTGCTTGTTCACTTTGCAAGGTAGAGCTTAATGAGCAGAAGCAGAAAGTACTGTCACTCTAACCACCCTACCCACCACTACCCCATTCCGAGCTGGGAATTTCTAAAGAAAGCTGTTTGGCTAGGCAGAAGCAATAAAGGGGGCTATGACTAATTTAGAGAGGGTGCAGAGGAAGCTGCCTGGCTTCGAGAGCGTGCCCAATGAGGAAAGGTTGAGCGAGCCCTGGCTTTTCTCTGGAGCAGAGGAAGATGAGAGGTGATTTGATAGAACTGTACAAGGTGATAAGAGGCATAATCAAGTGGATAGTCAAAACTTTTTCCCTCTAGGGTGAAAATGGCAGATACATGGGGCATAGTTTTAAGTTGATAAGTATAGGAGGATGCCAGAGGTAGTTTGTGTTTCTTTCAAAAACAGAGTGGTGAGTATGTGGAACATCCTGCTGGATATGGTGGTAGGGACATTTAAGAAACATGGATGATAGAAAGAAAGGAGGGAGGGTTACGTCCAAGGGAAGGGTTGGATTGATCTTAGATAGGTTAAAGGTCATCTCAACATAGTGGGCCTGGGCTTTTGTAATTTCCTATGTTCTAATACGCTCAGTCACAGTCAGCAATATTAGATTCTGATGCTCACCCATACGCTAGAACTGGAGCCTGACGGCCAAGAGAAGGTCAACCCTTCTGGCTGATCACAGGTTGGAGTTTGGTAGCGCTACATTTATTTTCCCAAGCTCATCGCCACAGATTTCAGTTTGCCTTAAATTGTCACAGAGTAAAAAGGTGAGGGGTAACCCTACTGACAGGTTGGATATTGCACATGAATTACTGCCCTTGAGCCGTCAGTAGGCAAACTGCTTCACCACACTTGGACCACACTGCAGGTTGGTGTGGAAAATTAACTGCACAGTTGTACAGTTTTTAGTTTGAACCATTTATTTGGTGGGGCTTCCTTGGAGGAAAACTGGGAGACAGCCATTTGGTATATCCATGCACTGATCATGCAGACAATTTTTTACCAGTTACCCCCACCTCATATCTACATCGACTTAGGATCCTTTTACCCTTTGCCAATAGTGTATTTTAGTTCCTATATTGGAAACAAGAACATTCTCTCTTTCCACCCTCAAGTAGAAAGTGACTACAAAGATTTGGTTTCTAACTAGAAGGGTGGAGAGAGACTGGGCCCTAAAGTTTATAGCTTTGAACATATTCCATCCCCCGTGCAAGGAATGAATTAGATTTATACAGACAGCCAAACTTCCCACCCATCTATCTGAACATAATCTTTCACAAAAAATAATGGAGGATGTGGAATAAAAAATGCATTGATACCGGGACCGTGTTGGCTGCACCTCATTGTGTTTGACCATCGTCTCTCCGTAATGTTAAAGCACTTCCTATGAACTACCTGTAACTCTTCTTCTGATAGTTTGTCATCCAAACAAAGAAGCAAATGGGATGGCAAAAACCACAAACAAGTCTTAACAGTTCAAAGAACACATTTACAGATGGTTCTCAGTAACATATTGCAAAAGCTCTTCACAATGGTTTTACACTGGTCTCTCTCTGTTATGAAATAATCAATATTGTGGTTTTGAGCCTCTCTTTTAGATCTTTCTTTGTATGGGTTAAAGTAAATTTCAGATTGTGTGCAGAAATTAGTCACAAGTAGAGATTTCCATTAGCTGCACAATACCAGGGATCTACAAGTTTATCAGTGACAGGAATTAAATTGGGGCTCATACACAGGAACTAACAGGTTTGCTATCAAACCTTTGGTCCCAAAAATGGTGAGCAGATTGTATTAAAACACAAGTTAAATTAAAATTTCTGATTGGACCAGATTCTCAACTCTGATGGGCATGCAAGCTTAGTGACTGTGTTACCTGTTACTGAGTTCCTATCATCAACCTTGCACGACCCTGGGTCATTTGGAACCTGCGGACTGCTGGGGATGGGAGCAATGGTGCTGGCGGCAGCAGTGGACTCCAGCGTTAACTGGGCTTCACCCACCAGGACAGAGATGTCTGCTCAGGAGCAGCGAGGACAAGGCATCAATCTATTGAAGATTGTACAGGATTGTGCATTGGGGGTGGCTGAAGCCATCAAATAGGCCATACATTAATGCTTAAAGAAATAAAAACCCTTTGTAGGAGTAAAGGAGATTGAGATATGAAAGAAAGAAAAAAAAAGACGCTAAAAGCTAAGGGGGGGGGGGGGGGGGCTCAGTCTCAGCTGGAATGCCAAAGTCTGGAATAAATTAACCCATTTACAGTTTTGCCATGTGGATCCTTTTCTGGGCCACTTCCTTCATCATGGAAGAGCCAGTCAAACACATCTCCAACAGAACATTGAAACCCTCTCTTTAAGCTGGATGGGACACAGTCATTTAAAGGGAAGCAGAATAACCGAATACAATTAACGTTTTTGATCACATTTCAAATTATTCACATCCTGGGTTGGTTTAAAAAAAATGTTTCTGGTGCAATCTCTGTGGGATTGGTGCCGATGGATGGATAGATCGACAACCCTGACTTGCGACTCAGAGCTCGTCGTGCTTTCGTGTTAGGTCCTCCCCATAATTGGTCACTTGGCTGCCAACAAACATATTCCAGTTGTTTAAGATCTCCTGTTTTGTCAGCTTCTCGTCCTGTGAACAGATAGTGAAGAGGGGATTAACGCGAGGAAGTGAAACAGCGGGTGGAGGGCCACAGAACGGCGCGTTTCTTCTTCAGACCCCAACGACAGCTCCTGTCCCTCAGTGCAGGAGGTTTGCAATCAGGTATAAAGCACAGAAACATGCCCATCGGTCCAACTCACCTGTGCCAAGCAAGTCACTTCATCTGAGCTACTCACAGACAGTGGCAGGAATTGTAATAGCCTTTGCTTAATAGCGTTTTACACCCAGACGCATGAATGAAAGAAAACTGGGGGTAATAGGTTAAATTGACCTTGGAGTAGGTTATTGTGGGCAGGAGGGCTATGCTGCATAACGAGGTGTGAAGGGACGAGCAGCAAAGCTGGTATGTACCTGGTGCTGACAGCAGGACGGTCACAGAAAAAGAACAAAATGGGACAAATATGTTAGAAGATCAAGTGGTTAAAAATATAAGTGATCTGCCATTGACCCAATGGCACCTTCCCTGCCAAGGGCAGTGGAGACACATCATCACTTCCTGAACTTTCTCTCCCCCAGATGCCGATCTGTAAATACACATCATCACTGTGGGTCTGAACCCCGGGACTCCCCAACACGACCACGTGGACACTTTCAACAGAAGGACAACAGATGCCGGCCCTACCAGCGATGCCCATGTCCTATGCTGGCACCAGAATGTGTGCCAATGCTTATGGGCAAACCCTGGCTTATCCTTGGTTGTGTTGGTTGTTAAGGCAAACGGTGCATTTCACTGCATCTTCCAGTATCCATGACAAATATATTTGAATCTTAAAATATCAGTAAATCTTGAATCTAAATTAAAGTCCAGGCAAAGGATAAAACACAGCTGGTGCACAGTGAAGCAGACAGGAGGGTGCACGAACAAAAAGGCCACAGCAAGATGGTGCCGGGTCAGAGGGGGAGACAACATAAAGCTAGACGAGGATCTGGGCATCAGGTGCTGTGCTACAAGCAACTGGAAGATGAACTCTAACCTCATCTTTATCAGACTCGTGGATCAGATGCTTGGCCTCTGACAAGGCGTGGTCGTAATCTCCTGGGAGAATCCAACGCTCGATCTCCTGGTGGTCCAGCTTCCCATCTTTATCGAGGTCACGGAACTTTTTGAACTGGTCCTGCTCGTTCCTCACCCAGTCTGGTTCAGGCTCGCCTTCTTCTGGTGTGTACATGTCACCTGTCGGAAAGCAGTCACAAGAGCCAGTTAAAGGTCAGCACAACCAAAATTGACCAACTATCTGTCAGCCGCTAAACCAGACCTTGGCTTTTCTCTCAATAGTCCATCTTGCAGCAAGTAGAACTTAACCACCATCCTGCCAGTCAACTGTACCAGGGGTCTTTACGTCAGAACACCATCCTACCAGTCTACTGTGCCAGGGGTCTTTATAAATAAACACCATCCTACCAGTCTACTGTGCCAGGGGTCTTTATAAATAAACACCACTGTACCAATCTACTGTGCCAGGGGTCTTTATAAATAAGCACCACCCTACCAGTCTACTGTGCCAGGGATCTTTATAAATAAACACCACCCTACCAGTCTACTGTGCCAGGGGTCTTTATAAATAAACACCATCCTACCAGTCTACTGTGCCAGGGGTCTTTACGACAGAACACCACCCTACCAGTCTACTGTGCCAGGGATCTTTACAACAGAACATCACCCTACCAGTCTACTGTGCCAGGGGTCTTTATAAATAAACACCATCCTACCAGTCTACTGTGCCAGGGGTCTTTACGACAGAACACCACCCTACCAGTCTACTGTGCCAGGGGTCTTTACAACAGAACATCACCCTACGAATCTACTGTGCCAGGGGCTTTATAAATAAACACCATCCTACCAGTCTACTGTGCCAGGGGTCTTTATAAATAAACACCACCCTACCAGTCTACTGTGCCAGGGGTCTTAACACCACCCTACCAGTCTACTGTGCCAGGGGTCTTTATAAATAAACACCAGACAGCTCTGCTCTCAGGAACTCACAATCTTCACCACCACCACAAGGTTGTGATCCTCATGGAAGATTCACTTGCAGCAGCATCAGTGAAACACGAGCCAATCACGTAGTCTGGTGCACAGGCATTCAATACAACAGGGTCCCAACCTTCCTGGTCTGAAATCCAGATCAATCTGGGCTTAAGATTTACAGAGGGGAGCTCAAAGCCGTCTCTCTTCCAGTATTAACCGGAGGACAGCTGGTTTGAGGTGGAAATCTGCTGTGGACAGTCAGCAGTGGTTCTTGGGGTTGAACCACACTGATTGAACAGGGACACCCTAATCCAGGTGTACACTCAGTGGCCAGTTTACTAGATACCTGCTCGTTAATGTACATATCTAATCAGCCAATCATAAAAGCATGCAGACATGGTCCAGAGGTTCAGTTGTAGTTCAGACCAAGCATCAGAATGGGGAAGAAACATGTTCCAAGTGATTTTGACCGTGGAGTGATTGTTGGTGCCAGATTGGGTGGTTTGAGATTCTCTGAACCTGATCTCCTGGAATTTTCCTGCACCACGGTCTCTAGAATTTATCGAGAATGGTGTGAGAAACAAAAAAGAAACATTCAGTGAGCAGAAAAAACACCTTGTCGGTGGCTCAAGCTGACGGTAACTCAAACAACCGCATGTTACAACAGTGGTTCCTTAAGGTTGTTATAGCCGGGGGGTGGTAATGGGGACAAGCTCCCACTACCTATTAAATGCTCCCAATGGTGTGTGCCTCTAACAGCCTCTGACAACCAAGTCCAGCTCCTGGCCTTTATGTGTGGCTTAGCTACTAAGCCCAGTGGAACATTTTCTACTAACTGGAGAAGGGGCAAAGTTGTGTTACTGGCACCTTAAAACCAGTTGTGTTACTGGCACCTTAAAACCAGTTGCTTGTCAGCTTGCCGAGAAGGAGAACTCCGATCTCCAGCCTTGCGGCTGTACCCACTCATGGGGAAGGCTTCGGGAGTAAACCCCGAAGGAAAACTCCAGAGCTGGAGTCCCTAAGGCAGTCAGTCCTACATTGGGTTCAACACCGACTGGCAACTCCTGAGACGTTGCTGGTTCTAAACTGTATCGGTCTCCCCATTCCTTTGGAGAGGCGGGGGGACTTGCTACATGGGCAACAGTTTGCTCTCCATGTTGTACTGCCCAGGCTTGCGTACCTGGACAGCTGGGACGCAATATCCATGGTCAACCCTGACTGACAGGGGCAACAGTGGTGTGCAGAAGAGCACCTCTGAACGTGTTGAAGTGGACGGGCTCCAAGAGCAGAAGACCATGAACACACACTCAGTAGCCACTTCATTAGGTACAGGAGGTGTTTTTATAAAATATCCACTGGGTGTTTATTCATGGATAATTTCACTGGACAACAAAGATTCTGCTTCCTGAACACCTTGAGGTGTATCTTATGAATTTTGGGCTACTGATCACGAAAATCACCATGAAATTTCCCTATCACGCACCATTTTTTGAAATCACTTGTGTTTAATATTTTAATTCATAATTCAAGTCAATTAAAATGTTGCCTACAATGTAAGCTGGAAAGTTTCCCATCTTGACCAGGCTGCTTGGGCATGCTTAGGCGGCGTGGCTGATGCATGGCAGGACAGGTTTTAATAATAATTATTGGGTTCAGGACCGTACGGACGGAATTTGCTATCACCAGGCACAAAAATTTCTATGAAGGATTTTGATATTTGAGACAGATGCTTCCCAGAATAACTGATGCCATGATTAAGCAAAGCATTTCTGTTTGTCCACAGATCAAACAGGTCATCAATGACAGGCAATTTGGAGAATTTCTCGTGGGACTGGAGAAAATCGCATGGAAGGCATTCAAGGAAGTTGTTGAAATTTTTCTTGGCATCTACAGAGCACCAAACTACGTGCAACTGGTTGACAACATGCTTCAAGCATATACAACCGTGAAGTGCAACACGTCACTAGAGATTCATTTTCTGCATTCCCATTTAGACTTCTTCCCTGCAAACCCTGGTGCTGTCAGTGACGAGCATGGTGAAAGGTTTCACCAGGACATTGCGGTCATGGAGAAAAGATACCAGGGCAACTGGAATCCATCAATGCTGGTGAATTATTGTTGGACCCTTAAGCGAGAAGCCTCAGACACTGAGTACAAATGAAAATAATTAACAATGTGTGTGTAACTCAGTTGAACTATTGCAAAGCATTATGCAATTAAACCATTATATTCAATAAAAGTTAATTTGTCGTCTCTCCAAATTCTTACGTGATGCAAGTATTCTGAAATTATATTTGTGCTCATCTTCAAACAGTCAAAAAAATCCTTAAACAAAAAAAAAATTCTGAGGAAGCAAGACTTTTGATAAAATTTGTTGTCCGGTGTTTCTTAAGCAGCTATACCTGTCCCATTCACTCCACCGGCAAACAGTTTGTAGTCCTAAATCTGAAACGTTATTCCGCTGGTCTTACCGATATATTCATTCAGGTCCACCTTGCCATCACCGTCCTTGTCAATATCTTCAATGGTTTCCTGCCGAAAGAGAAGTTAAGCACTTGTGATCGAGTGATTTGACTCAGATTCACCCCCCTTCATGCACATGATACAGATTTGGGATGCCCTGTTCAAAACTGGTTTAGATTCCCCTGGTGTCCACAAGTTTATTAGAGGACATGTTGATTAGTCAAGGTCACAGACTTGAGTCAGAGGGTCTTCGTGATTAAACGCTGGAGTAAGTTCAAGAGGCTGGATGACTAACCACAAATCCCCTCTCCTCATGAGCGTGTCAGCCCACATTCGGAGTACTGGGAGCAGATTTGGACTCCTTATCTAAAAAAAGATGTTTTGGCATTGGAGGGGGTCCCGAGCAGGTGCTCCCAACCTGGAGCCCAAAGACCCGCATTGGTCCATGGTGTAAAAAGGGCCGGGGACCCCGATCCAGAGGTTCACAAGAACGATTCCAGGAATCATCCAACACATGAGGAGCATTTGATAGCTCTGGAGCTGTACATGCTGCAGTTTAGGAGAATGGCAGGTGGGTGGTATGAATCTCATTGAAAGGCCTAGAGAGAATGTGAATGTAGAGAGGATGTTTCCTACAGTGGGGGAGTCCAGAGTCAGAGGACATAGCATCAGAATAGAGGGACATCCCCTTAGACCAGATGGAGGAACTTCTTTAGCCAGAAGATGCTGAATCTATGGAGCCCATGTCATCAGGTATATTTAAAGAAGAAATGGATCCATTCTTGATTAGCAAGGGTGTCAAATGTTACAGGGAGAAGGCAGGACACTGAGGGGATAGTAAATCAGCCATGATCAAATAGTGGAGCTGACGATGGGCCAAATGGCCTTATTTTACTCCTATATTTTCTCGTCAGTCGACTTTGGTCAAATCTCTCTTGGTGTAGCCCGATCTTCCTTGCCCATCACTCTGGATTGGACAGTCCCTGGGGGGAGGTGCGTTGGGTGGTGTGAAGATTGGATTCATTGGGATTGTGTTCACCATTTACACTCAGAGGGATACAGGTACTTGTCCAAGGTTCTGTCCTAGTAAGGACACTGTATCCCACAGACAGAGGGGGCAACCCAACTGCTTCTGGCATCCCTCCGCCAACTTACCATCACAACAACAGACTTCATGTAGTTGAACTCCTCAGGGTGCAGGAATGCAGTGAACTCCTCTTTTGTGGCGATGAGGTCGCCGTCTTTGTCTGCGTTCTTGAACCTTCGCTCATCCCTCCTCAACATCTTCTTGTAGCTGGCCCTGTCCTCGCTTTCACTGACGTCACTGAACTCCTCACCTGGTGGAGCAGAGAGGGCAACAAACGTTCAGGAGGTATTTGTACATCCCAGAGGCCGTATCCACAATTCCTCAGGGAGATTGGGGACCTCCTGGTGGCCGGCAGAGAGCCGGATCAGCTGCTCAGCGAGAAGGGAGTGGGCAAGGAACACAGCTTTCGAAACAATCAATTGTGATCACTGCAGGTTCAACCTCAATAAAGAAATTGCAGAGTTAATTGGGGAAGATAGAGAATGGCTGGAGGTATTGGTTTATTATTTTCAAGCATACAGTGAGAAGCTCCTCTTGCAGATTGTTCAAACAGATCAAATCATTGAGCTAGAATTAGGAGAAGCATTAACAATTCAGGATAAAGTGTAAAAGCCACTGAAACGGTGCTGTGCAGGTAAATGACAAAGTTCAAAATAACTTCTATTTTTACTCTATATTATTTAGAGATACAGCCATCTGACCCTTCGAGTCGTGCTGCCCAAAAACCCCTGGTTTAACCCCAGCCTAATCATGCCACAATTTATAATGACCGATTTACCTACCAACGGGTAAATCCTTGGATTGTGAGGACAGACACAGGAAGGGATGTACAAGCATGCTCGCAGAGGATGCTGGGATTGAACTCCCGACACCCCGAGCTGCAAGAGCATTGTGCTAATCGCTACACTATTGCGATGCCCAATAATGAGGTGGAGTCCTCCTTGTCGTACAAGAGAGACCCTGCAAACAGTGGGACGGAAGCCTGGTGATACGAGCTTGACTAGCACGTTGAGCTAGAATAAGGCAAGAAAAGATGGTTGGATGATGTGTTTAATTGTGCAGCCGCAGCAGTTGAGAATGCTTACAGAAAATGGTTTAATCGAGAGTGATACCTCAAAACATTGAGCAGAGATTGCATTATTACTGCCGTTAAATAGACAATACAAATAAGAACCTGCCCTTCTCATTTCCAACATCAGGGAGGATGTACAAGACCCTGAAGACATACTCAATCATCCGCCGTCAGATTTCTGAATGGACAATGAACCCATGAACACTTCCTCATGATTTTCCCACTAATTATTTTAAACATTAATTGTGTTTCGCACTGTGCTACTGCAGTGAAACAACAGATTTCTCAACAGTGATAATAAACCCGATTTTGATCTGACATTACTCAGCAGGTCATGCAGGGCCTACACAGAGTGAAAGAGTTAATCTTACAGACTGGAATCTGGAGCAACGAAGGATCTGCTGGAGTAACTCAGTGGGTCGAGGTGGGCGTGGATGTCGAAACCCTGACCAGATACAGGCTGACAGACTGAAGATCAAAGTCTAGTTTATTGTTGTCTGCACAAGTCTGTGTGACTGAAGAGCAAGGCTGCAGAGATGAGGACAACGAAGAGGAGGCAGAGGAACGGCTAAGGGACAGTTTCGAGTCGGCAGACTGGGCCGTGTTCAGAGAAATGTGAATGAACACACTTTATAAAAACATAGATGAGTGTGTCCCCAAAATCCACTCAGTGCCTTCTCCCTCCAGAAGCCCTGCTGAGGGTCAGATCAGTGGCATTCAAGTCTGGTGACCAAGAAAGTTACAAGCCGTCCAGGTACGATTTCACATGCAGTGGCAATTCTGACCGAACGTGAAGGACCCCCAGCAGCTGTGTCAGGGCTCGAATGCCATTACCACCTACAAAGGGAAATCAAGTGATATGGGTGACAGCAAGACTTCATTCCCAGATGAGCTCAATGCCTTCTATGCTCGCTCTGACTGTCAAAACACGGAGGAAGCTTCATGAACTCCAACAGCCCCCCGATGACCCTGTGATTTCAGACGGAGGCAGATGTGAGAGCATCCTTCAGGAGGGAGAACTCACAGAGACCTCCTGGCCCAGATGGGTACCAGGCCACGTGCTGATCAATCTTTAAGCACTCTGAGGTACCCTGCCTCAATGACCATCGTCTAGTAGCACTTACACCCACTGAGAAGTTGGTGATGAAGCACATCAACTCCTGCCCAAGAACTGACTTGGATCCACTCTGATTTGCCTACCATCACAGCAGGTGCCATCTCATTGGCTCTTCACTCCACCCTGGAACATCTGGACAGCAACAATGCAAACATCAGGAAGCTCTTAATCAACTATAGCTCAGCATTCCCTCCAAACTAATCAATAAGCTTCAACGTCTTGGTTTAAGTAGCTCCTTGTGGAATTGGATCCTCCGTTTCCTCACTTGCAGACTCCAGGCTGTTTGGATTGGCAACAACATCTCCTCCATGGTCTCCGTCAGCCCAGCTGCACCACAACTCTGTGTGCCTAGCCCCCTGCTCCACTTGCTTTGCACTTATGACTGTGAGGTCAAAGAGACTTTATTGCTCATTAAAAATCCAAATAAAAATATAAAACAAATAAGTTCACTGTCACGATATCCAAATGTTAACTGGAATGAAACCAGTCGCACATGTTGATATCCGCCACCAGAGGGCAATATTGTGCTGTGAATGCCCAGGACAGGCTGCCGGGGGTGGGGGGGAGGTCAGAATTAGAATGAGGTTTAACATCACCAGCATCGGCTGTGAAATACGTTTCTTTTGCAGCAGCAGTACGCTGCAATAAATAATAAAAAATATAATACAAGTTTTTTTTACAGCCGGGGTGGTAATGGGGGTCAAACTACGACTCCCAATGGTGCGCACCTCAAACAACCAAAGTCCAGCTCCTGGTCTTCATGTGTGGCTTAGCCACTAAGCCCAGTGAAACCATTTCTCCTGACGAGAAGGGGCAAAGGTGGGTTACTGGCACCTTAAAACCAGTTGCTTCCAGCGGATGGGGCTCGTTAGCCGTGGTCAGCAGCTCATCTGGGAGAAGGAAAACTCCTCTGCTGCCTTGTGGCCACACCCACTCATGCAGAAGTCTTCGGGAGTGAACCCCGAGGGAAAAGTCTGGAGTTGTTCAATACTGACTGGCAGCTCCTGCGATGCTGCTGGTAGCAAACTCTGCCGTTTCTTTGGGTGCAACAGACGCATGGAGAGGGGGAGCTTGCTACGCGGGCAACAACTTGCTCTCCATATTCTACTGCCCAGGCTTGGCTTGCGTATCTGGACAGCTGGGATGCGATATCTATGGTCCACCCTGACCGGCAGAGGCTTCACTCACTCATATACAAGTAGCACAACACAAAAAAAAGCGAGTTCACTGCCCATTCAGAAATCTGATGGCGGAGGGGCGGAATCTGTACCCAGAATGTTGAGTCTCTTGCAGAGTCGAGGGTTTGAGGACTCTCCCTCCTCCTCTCTCAGCAGATACTTCAAAACACCAGAGACAAGTAACATGCCCTTCCTTCACAAGTATGACTGAACCAGGACAGTGACCTCTCCCACTGGCTGGACCGGACTCACGGAAAACTTTGTGGAGTGTTGCTTGCAGTTCTGGTCACGGGGCTTTGGAGAGGAGGAGGGCATGAGCTACAAGGGGAGGTCGGAGTGGCAGAGGCTGAGGGCAGGATCTGATGCAAGTTGTAGGTAGGATTTGCCCCGGGACAGAACGAAGTGGGCAATGGTTTAAGGAGAGGAGAAGCTTAAAGCTTTACAAATTATACCAACTGAGATATGTATTTGGAGAATAAATTTACTTTGATCTTGGGGTCCTGCCCGGATGAGAGAACATATCTGAAGAGGAAAGGTTGAGCGAGCCAGGGCTTTTCTCTCTGGAGTGAAGGAGGATGACTTGATGTACAAGATGAGATGCACAGACTAAGTGGACAGTCAGAGACTTTTTCCCAGGGAGGAACCGGCTAAGAGGAGATACTTTTAAGGCGATTGGAGGAAAGAATGGGTGTGTAGCAATGTCAACACACACACACACACACACACACACGTACGTGTTGCATGCATGGAATGGTGGTGGAGGCAGATACATTGGGGACGTTTTAAGACCATCTCAGATAGACATCGAGATGACAGAAATCGGAGCAATGTGGGAGGGAAGAGTTAGATTGATCTTGCAGTACGTTGAAAGGTTATCACAACGCTGTGGGCCGAAGAGCCTGCACTGTCATATACTGTACTATGGTCTGTATAAAAGGTGAGGGAAATGGGTGCCTGAACCACATTGCCAGGGCAACCGGCAGAGCATTCATTTAGTGAACGGACAGTAAAGAGGGATATAATGACATACAGGCACAATGGCTGGCACAGACCTCGTGGGCCGAAGGGCCAGTTCCTGACAAACTCTGAGCTCACAGGCGTACCGAGGAAGCAACTCACAGCTTCCTCAGAACTGGACACACACAACACCCTCCACTGGTTTCCCAGTGGGGATCCGGGACCTCGGACCGAGGGACAGGGGTGCAGCAATGGAGAGCCATGAACAGTCGATGCTTCAGCCAGACACCATTCGCAATCAAACGCCGACTGCTTACGCCTCTCCACAGACGCTGCCTGACTTGCTGAGTTCTTCCAGCATTGTGTGTTGGTGTCACAGCAGTGAGAGCAAAGCAGTGACGCTGCGGAGCGAGGCACGGGGGTGGGGGGACACATTCTTACCGCCGATGTAGTATCCGTAGGTAGTGTTCTTGTACTCGTCCCACGAGACCTTGTCATCCTGGTTGAGGTCGTAGTCCTTCCAGTGTCTATTGACGTTCTCGTCCATGTAGCGGTTTTGTGCCCGTTTGATCCACGCCGTCAGCTCCTCGGCAGTGATCAGTCCATCCTGGTCCTGGTCAATCCGGTCCACGATCTTCCTGCAGGGTCAGGGAGAGGGAACACAGGACAGACAACCTTCACTCACTCCAACACGGTCTCACTTTCAAGGACTCTTCATCTCGTGTTCCCAATATTGTTACTGTTATTATTTCTTTCAGTGCTCGCACAGACGGCTGTCTTTTGCACACCGTCCTTTTGGGTGCTGTCGTTCATTGATTTGATTGTGTTCCTTGGTATTTACTGTGAACGCCCGCAAGAAACGGACTCTCAGGGTTGTACGTGACCAGCAATGCCTTGCAGCATCACAGACCCAGGCTCAGTTCTGTGGAGTCTGCCCGTTCCCCACTCTATCATTCAGTAAGGTGGCCGATCTTTCCCCTCACTCCCTACTTCCCGGTGTCACACGGACATCGAAACGTACAGTAAAATGTGTCGGTTGCATCGACAACCGCGGTCCAAGTATACGCCGGGGGCAGCCCACAAGTACTGCCACCGTAGCATGCCCTTGACTTGCTAACCCCAGCCCGGGCATCTTCTGGAATGTGGGAGGAAACCCAGAAAACCGTGACGAGAACATCCAGAGTCCTTACGGGCAGCAGGGGCCGGAGCCCGGGTCCTACAGCTGGCGAGAAAATCGTGAGCGTTACGCTAACCGCTACACGCTGCCCCGACTCCCGTTTCTCCATGTCAGCGCCATCTCGTCAAGTAGAACTTACTGTTATGTCGTAAATGAACAGACTAGGTTAAAGCCGGCCAGGGGTGGGGGGTGAATCTGTGGAATTCATTGCCATATTTGGCTGTGGAGGCCAAGTCATTGGGTATATCTAAAGCTGAGTTTGATTAGTCAGGGCATCAAGGGTTGTGGGGAGAAGGCAGGAGAATGGGGCTGAGAGGGATAATCGATCATAGGGGGCAATGAATGAATACACAGGAAGGAGACTGAAAACTTGGCTGAGTGGTGTCATAACAACCACCTCTCACTCAATGTCTGTAAGACCAAGGCCCTGATTGTTGACTTCAGGACAGGGAAACCAGAGGCCCATGAGCCAGAAATAGTCAGAGGATCAGAGGTGGGGAGGGTCAGTAACTTTAAATTCCTGGGTGTTATTGAGAAATATACCTGACATAATCACTATATATACTTGAAATATAACCACTATGAACTAGCTATTTACTACACTATGTAATCACTCCTATGTACTGAATATTACTATGTATTATTTTACTAGACACATTTTGCTATGTATTGTTTTACTAGACACCTTGTATTCTCTTGGCTACATACTGTGGCAGTGAAAGAACACCTGTTTAGCTAGCAGCACTAATTAGCTGAAATGTACTCCATGTATTACACTCAGCCTTTGTTTATGAAGAGATAACGGTGGCAGACGGGATGGTACGAGCAGGAAATGGAATGCGAGGGAGGTTAAGGGAGGCTGACTGGGAAACAACCGTGGCCAGGAACGAGGCCCAAGATGTGAACTGGAAAGAAATACTGGTGGCGCACCGAGAGCTAGGCAAGAACGATTGATTAGTTAACGTATAGATGATATGCAACTAAAACTTGACTGGGTATGCTGATAAAACCGAAATGTAACTGAGATAAGAAAATACTATAAAGAATGCTGTACACCGGAGCTCGGTGGGCTTTCGGTGACAAGTTCATTGATTGCCTCAGCCTTTGTTTGCAAATAAAGGTTTAAACTTCTCGAAGAATTGTCTGCGTCCCCTGGTCATTTCAAGTAATCACGACAGTGTCACTGTCTCAGAGGACCTGTCCTGGACCCATCATATAAACATAATTGTGAAGAAAACACAACAGCTCCTCTACTTCCCTTAGGAGTCTGTGGAGATTCGGTATGTCATCAAAAACCTTGATAAACTTCTAGAGACGTGTGGTGGGAAGTGTGCTGACTGGCCGCGTTACGACCTGGGATGGGAACACCGATGCCGTGGAGTGGAAAATCCTCCAGTGGGTTCAGCCCAGTACGCCACGGGTAAAACCCTCCCAACCACTGAGCACTTCCACATGAAAAGTTGCCGTAGAAATGCAGCAGCCAGGCCACGTTCTCTTCTTGCTGTTGGCATCAGCCTCAGGACTCGCACCACCAGGTTCAGGAACAGTTACTACCCCTCAGCCAGCAGGCTCTTGAACAAAAGGGGATAGTGACACTCATTTAAAGACTGTGTTTAAATTTCACGCTCGTTATTTCTTGCTATTTATTTATATCTGCATTTGCGCAGTTTGTTCACAGTTCACAGATCCTGCTTACGGTCACTGTTCTACAGATTTGCTAAGTATGCCAGCAGAGAAAGAATCTCAGGGTTGTACGTATGAACTCTGATAATAAATTTCACTTTGAAATCAGCCATGATGGAATGGTGAAGCAGAGTCGAAGGGCCGAATGGCCTAATTCTGCTCCTATCAAGGTACATTTGTCCCCCATACTGCCTTTCCTTGCAGGCATTCACAGTATAGAGAAGTACGGCAGAACCAATGAAAAACTGCACTCAGGGGCTGACAACCAACATGCAGATATAGAATAACGCTGAGAACACGGGTTGTAAAGAGAATTTGCCGGTTGTGGAATCAGTTCGGAGTTGAGGTGTGAGTGAGTTATCAGCAGCCTGATGGTTGGAGGGCAATAACTGTTCCCGAACCCAGTGGTGTGGGACCTGTCAGCTCACGGGTTTTAAACCATGGATGCTCCAGTTTCCACCCACGTCCCAAGGACATGCGTTGGCCAGTGTAAATTGCCCCAGTGTGTAGAACACAGAACACTGGCCAGTGTAAATTGCCCCGGTGTGTAGAACACAGAACACTGGCCAGTGTAAGTTGCCCCGGTGTGTAGAACACAGAACACTGGCCGGTGTAAATTGCCCCAGTGTGTAGAACACAGAACACTGGCCGGTGTAGATCGCCCCAGTGTGTAGAACACAGAACACTGGCCGGTGTAGATCGCCCCAGTGTGTAGAACACAGAACACTGGCCGGTGTAGATCGCCCCAGTGTGTAGAACACAGAACACTGGCCGGTGTAATTCGCCCCAGTGTGTAGAACACAGAACACTGGCCGGTGTAAATTGCCCCTGTGTGTAGAACACAGAACATTGGCCGGTGTAAGTTGCCCCTGGTGTGTAGAACACAGAACACTGGCCAGTATAAGTCGCCCCTGGTGCGTAGAACACAGAACACTGGCCGGTGTAAATTGCCCCAGTGTGTAGAACACAGAACACTGGCCGGTGTAAATTGCCCCAGTGTGTAGAACACAGAACACTGGCCGGTGTAAAATGCCCCAGCGTGTAGAACACAGAACACTGGCCGGTGTAGATCGCCCCAGTGTGTAGAACACAGAACACTGGCCGGTGTAATTCGCCCCAGTGTGTAGAACACAGAACACTGGCCGGTGTAAATTGCCCCAGTGTGTAGAACACAGAACACTGGCCGGTGTAAATTGCCCCAGTGTGTAGAACACAGAACACTGGCCGGTGTAAATTGCCCCAGTGTGTAGAACACAGAACACTGGCCGGTGTAAATTGCCCCAGTGTGTAGAACACAGAACAGCGGCCAGTGTAAATTGCCCCAGTGTGTAGAACACAGAACAGTGGCCAGTGTAAATTGCCCCAGTGTGTACAACACAGAACAGTGGCCAGTGTAAATTGCCCCAGTGTGTACAACACAGAACAGTGGCCAGTGTAAATTGCCCCAGTGTGTACAACACAGAACAGTGGCCGGTGTAAATTGCTCCCTGTGTATAGAACATAGAACAACGCAGGATGGAACAGACATGTCAGCACGAGCCGTACCAAGCTGATTACATTCCTAACTAAACCAATCTCCTCACAATGTCCATATCCCTCCATTCTCTGCACATTCACAGACCTACATGAATTAAGAAGCCCTTAAACGCCTCTATCTCCACCCCAGGGACCCACCACTCCATAAAAATAACCTTACCCCACAGTCATAGACAGAATCAGGCTCTTCAGCCCATCTGATTGGGATTAAGTTTGGAACCATTGACCAGCACACAGACCACACCCCTCCCACCCAGTGAATGCTGATCATACCCCTCCCATCTGATTAAATTCTGATCATATCCCTCCCACCTCTATCAGGTCACTCTGCTCTACTTGGCCCAAACCTCTACTGACAGCACAAGTGATTCAGATTCAACTTGGTCACGAGTCTGTTGAAATCCACCATTTGTGTTGTCAGCCAGCACAGTCAACGATGTGAGAGGTTGAATCTCAGGGCAGTGAGATCGGTGTAAACGCCTTGACACCCCCGGGGAGAGATCGTCACCGACGACTCGGCACCCCCGGGAGAGATCCCCCCCCCCCGACGCCTCGGCACCCCCCGGGGAAAGATCGTCACCGACACCTCGGCACCCCCCGGGGAGAGATCCCCTCCGATGCCTCGGCACCCCCCCGGGGAGAGATTGTCACCGAAGCTTCGGCACCCCCCCCGGGGAGAGATAGTCACCGACGCCTCGGCACCCCCCCGGGGAGAGATCCCCCCTCCCGGGAGAGATTCCCCCTACGCCTCGACACCCCCGGGAGAGATCCCCCCCCCCGCAGCCTCGGCACCCCCCGGGGAGAGATCGTCACCGACGACTCGGCACCCCTGGGAGAGATCCCCCCCCCGACGCCTCGGCACCCCCCCGGGGAGAGATCCCCCCCCCGGGAGAGATTCCCCCTATGCCTCGGCACCCCCGGGGAGAGATTTCCCGACGCCTCGGCACCCCCGGGAGAGATCCCCCTCCCCCGACGCCTCGGCACCCCCCCCCCGGGGAGAGATCCCCCTACGCCTCGGCACCCCCGGGGAGAGATTTCCCGACGCCTCGGCACCCCCGGGGAGAGATCCCCCCCCCCCCGACACCTTGACACCCCTGGGGAGAGATCCCCTCCCCAACGCCTTAGCACCCCCCCGGGAGAGATTCCCCCCCCCCCCCCCCCCGACTCCTCGGCACCCCTGGGGAGAGATCCCCCCAACGCCTCGGCAGCCCCGGGGAGGGCTCGGCGCTACTTTTGGGGTATTGAAGATGTAATAAGACAAAGGAGCAGAACAGGCCATTTGGCCCATTGAATCTGCTCCCTATCCCTGATTTATTATGTCTTTCAACCCCAGTCTCCCACCTTCTCCCATAACTTTTGTCAGCCTTACTAATCAAAAGCCTATCAAGCTCGGCTTTAAATATACCCAATAACTTGGTCTGCCCAGCCGTCTGAAACAATGAATTCCACAGATTCACCATCTGGCTAAAGAAATTCCCCCTCATTTCAGTTCCAAAGGGGCATCCTTGTGTTCTGGTCCTCGACTCACACACTATAAGAAACATCCACTCTGCCTTAGCCTTTCAATGTTTGATCGGTTCCACCCATTCTTCTAAACTCCAGAGAGTACCGACCCAACGCTCCTCGTACCTTCACAAAAAACCTGCAGCCTCTGGAAATCCGAGCAACACACACAAAATGCTGGCGGAACTACGGAAAGAATACAGTTGATGTTAGGGTCCGAGATGTCGACTGTTCTCTCCCCCCCGTAGATGCTGCCTGGCCTCCACTGGCTGGTGTGTGCTCCTCATACCGTAACCCTTTCATTCCCAGAATCATTAATAATAAATGCCGGCAGTGCCTATGACACTCGCATCTCCACCGCGGTGCGTATTACAGCCTGGGGTTGGCAAAGTCTCTCGTTGCCCTGGTTTGTTTGGGGGTGGGGGAGGGCAGTCTCACTGCTAACTCAGCTCGGGGAAGGAAAGGACAGGAAGTAACAGTTCCGCTCACAGAACAATGGAAAGTGAGGAGAGGGCCACACTAACCACATCCTGCTGACTTAGCCCAAGCACCTAGGCATCATTCGGAATTAATACAAAGTCTCCAGGAAGACGCCAACTGCAGGAAACAAAGCTCGCAATTCCCAACGTGGGGAATTGCACCCGGAAACAACTTTCAGCAAGTTGGAAGGTGCAGTGGTTAATTGAAGATTGCTCAAGATTGTTTGAAAGTGCAGTGGAGAACGGAATAATCGTTACTCCCGAACTGATGCAACACAGGCACAATAAATATAAATGCACAAGGTTGCTTGTGTGAACATTAAATGACACTTGGTACAGGAGTGACAGGGTTGAAAAATGCCAAAAGTCACTGAGGTCTTGCAGCTCATCAAGACCATGACTATTAGTTGTAATTATATTCTCATAAAACAAATACGTTATCCGCAACTATTTATTGCTTAGTAAAGAGCTAGATAACGAGCTGGTGGGAATGCAGGCTGGCAAGGTCAGAGAAAAGATGAAAGATGAGCTTTATTTGCCGAGCGTGGATTGAATCACCCAGTGAAATGCTTTGTTTGCGTCAGTGACCAATGTTGTCTGAGGATGAGTTGGGGGCAGCCTGCAAGTGTTACAGTCCTGGGGTAACACATCTCACAAACCCTGACCCGCACCTTTGGGAGCAAAGTGGAGTATCGGGGAGAAGCCTGCGCGGCAACAGGGTGAACACAAAAGCTCCTTATGGACACTGCTTCATCGCTGATCCCCGGTGCTGCAGGGCAGAGAGACGGGGTGTTTCAGGCGGCACACTGGCACTGCTGTTAGCAAAACCGTTTCCTCTGCCAGCAATCAGTGATCAGCTTTAGCTCCCGTCACTGGCTGCCGATGCTGGAAATCCAAGCAACTATTGCTGGAGGCCAGGCAGCATCTGTGGAAAAGAGTAAACAGTCAGTGTTTCGGGCCGAAATTCTTCATCCACAGATGCTGCCTGGCCTGCTGGGTCCCTCCAGCGTTTTGTGGGTGTTGTTGTAACGGTTTCCCTGTGACCATGTGGGTTTCCTCCCGGAGCACCAGAATCCTCCCACATTCTGAAAGACGGGCCAGTTAGGAAGCTGTGGGCAGGGATGTTGATGCTGGAATCCCGGCATCACTTCGGTTTGTGTTGGTTGTTGACGCAAACAATGCATCTCACCATGAGTTCCGATGTACATCAAGCCAATCTGTCTTTAGAGAGTTGTTTGTGGGGGGGGGGGGGGGCGGTCGGTGTAGCAGGGTGTGTTACGGGTTTGTACGTCAGCGGTAGGACTACCCAGGCGGGGGCTAGTGGCTCAGGGGTCACCCCAGGACTGTAACAGTGGGGGGAGGGAGATGGTGTAGGGGTCGCCATGGTGTAATGGGAGGGGGAAGGAAGGGTCATCCCAGGACTGAAACGGTGGGGGGAGGGAGAGTTCAGGGGTCGCCCCAGAACCGTAACGGTGGGGGGAGGAGGGGAAGAGGCGGAGCAGGGGTCGCCCCAGGACTGTAATAGGAGGGGGAAGGAAGTTCAGGGGCCGCTCCTGGACTGTAACGGTGAGGGGAGGGACAGTCCAGGGGGCACCCCAGGACTGTAACGGTGGGGGGCAGTTCAGGGGTCGCCCCAGGACTGTAACGGTGGGGGGCAGTTCAGGGGTCTCCCCAGGACTGAAACAGTGGGGGGCAGTTCAGGGGTCGCCCCAGGACTGAAACAGTGGGGGGCAGTTCAGGTGTCGCCCCAGGACTGTAATGGTGGGGGGCAGTTCAGGGGTCGCCCCAGGACTGAAACAGTCGGGGGCAGTTCAGGTGTCGCCCCAGGACTGTAATGGTGGGGGGCAGTTCAGGGGTCGCCCCAGGACTGTAACGGTGGGGGGCAGTTCAGGGGTCGCCCCAGGACTGTAACGGTGGGGGGCAGTTCAGGGGTCACCCCAGGACTGTAATCGAAGGGGGAAGGAAGTTCAGGGGTCGCCCCAGGACTGAAATGGAAGGGGGAAGGAAGTTCAGGGGTCGCCCCAGGACTGAAATGGAAGGGGGAAGGAAGTTCAGGGGTCGCCCCAGGACTGAAACAGTGGGTGTGCAGTTCAGGGGTTGTCCCAGGTGAGGGGAGGGGCAGTCCAGGGGTTGCCCCAGGACTGTAATGGAAGGGGGAAGGAAGTTCAGGGGTCGCCCCAGGACTGTAACGGTGGGGGGGGGCAGTTCAGGGGCCGCCCCAGGACTGTAATGGAAGGGGGAAGGAAGTTCAGGGGTTGCCCCAGGACTGAAACAGTGGGTGTGCAGTTCAGGGGTTGCCCCAGGACTGTAATGGAAGGGGGAAGGAAGTTCAGGGGTCGCCCCAGGACTGTAACAGTGAGGGGAGGGGTAGTCCAGGGGTTGCCCCAGGACTGTAATGGAAGAGGGAAGGAAGTTCAGGGGTCGTCCCAGGACTGTAACGGTGGGGGGGGGCAGTTCAGGGGTCGCCCCAGGACTGTAATGGAAGGGGGAAGGAAGTTCAGGGGTCGCCCCAGGACTGTAATGGAAGGGGGAAGGAAGTTCAGGGGTCGCCCCAGGACCGTAATGGACGGGGGAAGGAAGTTCAGGGGTCGCCCCCAGGACTGTAATGGAAGGGGGAAGGAAGTTCAGGGGTCGCCCCAGGACCGTGTAGCCGATATTCACTGGTCGGATCGCCTACCCCAGCCTCTCTTTGCTCTCCTCCGGAGTGAGCTGGTCGAAGGTCTTTGCACCCTCTTTGCCCAGGAAGGCCTCGTGGTCGAACTGGTATCCTTTGTCATCTTGGTGCTCCCGTCCGTCCAGGTCCTTGGAGTGGTGCACCCGGTCCTTCTTCTCGGACGTGGGCTTGCACAGTGCCACGACCGCACACATGGCCAGCAGACACAGGGACCTCATTATCACTCGCTCAGTCCGCATCCTCTCCAAATTCATTTCTGCCAATGTCAATAACTTTATTGATAACGCACCCGTCAGGCCTCTACTCAAAATCAAAGTAAATTTACGATAAAAGTGACATTACGTCACTATATGTAACCCAAGATTCACTACAGCCACGTACCGTTAAAAGTCCTAGACATTTCAGGCAGCAACTTCCAATGCATATAATATACTTCTCTCTCCTATACTGGGCTCTTTTAACAAATAAATCAAAGCTTTTATTGCAAATTGTATTGCAGAAGGGACGATCAAATCTGTCTCATTTTATCGCTATTTGTTCAGATTTATCTCCCCTCTCCGGATTAAAGATTTAAATGCCACTAGGTCAATATGCCAAATCCATACCAGGTACATCAAGGAATTAATAATCTTTCACTTGTCCACACAGCAGAAATTATGCCACCAAAGTTGTTTCTTTTTTGTAATATGTAGTAATTTTGCATTGTATTGTTAACGCAAAACAACACGGAATAGGTAATTCAATGAGAAGAAATCTGGATTTCAAAATTTAAAATTGCCCTTCCCACAAGAATAATCAATGGATCCCCTCTCCTCTCGTCCACAGAGATGTAAATCTAAAAACAGGTAACGTGAATTTGCAATTAACGCTACATTAATGTTGCTAAATCTATCAAATAGGTTGACCATTTAAAAAGTCATTAAAACCAACTCGGATTTGAAAACGTGGCTATGAAGATTAATAAGGGAAAATTGTTGCCAGTTTAAGATAACTGTTCATGAGAACCGGTTAATCATCTCTGAAGTCATTAGCTTTATAATAGAATCTGTTATTTTAAATCTGTATCTACCCCGAGCTTCGGGGTATGTAAAAACGAAGCCTTTACAAACTTGGGAGGGTTTTGCAAATTCTCAGTTCGATTTTAACACCACAAATCAGTTAATTCGTTACCACACAACTCTTTGAAAAATTTTGAAAAGAATTCTGCGTCCTCCCAGAACTCTAATTTGAATTTTAACCAAACCAACACTATCAATACACATCCTACAAGTTTAAAGATCACTGAATTGTGCAGAAACTTTATAAGTTGCAACAAAAATCAAAACCCGATATCTCTCAGAAAATGAATGAATTTCACATAATCGATAAAAAAGCATAATTACGAATTAAACTAATACTGTAAATAAAAATATTGCAAGCTTGAGAACCTTCATCAAAATTCTGGAGGAAAATAAACCTTTCTAATACGTTAAAAGCTCCCGTTGTCTAATTGAAAGAAACAATTAATCTTACCAGTTTTATCAATAATTGTGATAAGATGTTGGAGTTATCACACACCGCTCCTGAATAAACTTGTACAGCAAATAGAAGAGAGTTTGAAAAAATAAGCCAATTAATGGTTACGTTACTTTAGGTATTTGTGCTCCCAAATATGTCACAGTCTCTACGATTGGTCGATATCTTTGGCGTTCACTAAGTGGTTTCCGAATGGCTAAGAATCGCCACGTTGACATGGAAATGAGTTACTACGCTGGCATATTAATCGCGTTGCCTTCTGGCACTTGTAGTTCTTTAAATGAAATAGCCTTTGCAAATAAAAGAAAGATTATACAGCACCGTTAAGGAACCTAATCAAAAAATTTAAATTAAAAGGGAAAAAATCCATTATCAATCGACATTTCATCTATCCAGTCTGATAAGGTTTGCCTTTGAGCGATGTTCTTCTTACCCAATGAAACGTCAGGAATTCGGCGCAGCTCCGCCCGTTTCTGTAGAGCTAGCCAATCGCCATTGGGTAAGGTCCTACCCCGCCGCTGATTGGCCGATTGGGTTTGGGCGGGAGGTGGGCCGGCGGGGAGCTGTTCGCCGTGGAGCCCAGCGGCGCCGAGAGTCCAACAACCCTAATTAATGACAATAGGCGCAAAAAGAGAGTCTTAAAGGTACATACCGAAAGATTACACGGGTAGGCGGTAGCTATGGTTTGAACAAAAAAACCCGGCGAGGAATCAAAACACGATCGAGTCAAATTGAACACGTTTATTCTCCAAATTTCTTCAAGTAAAGAGCCCTTGGTTTTCCTGTCAGAATGGTCTGCGTTTTGCCAGGTTGAGCCCTGCAGAAGCTGCCTGGCGAGGGAGGCCAGTGCAGCCCCTTGCAGCAAAGTTCTGGGTGGCCGCTGGTCAAAGTGGAGGGAAAACCTGTAAAAATGCAGAATTGGAAGCTGGTATTAACGCCATATGTACCGAGAGACAGTGTAAAACTTGCACAGTCATCCATACAGATCATTTTATTGCATCAGTACACCGAGGTAATGCAAAAGAAAACAATAGCAGAATGCAGAATGAAGTATTATAAGTGCAGGCAGGCAGGCAAGCCATCTTGAGTTAAGTGTCTGACCAAGAGTCTGGTAACAGCAGGACAGAGGCTGCCCTCCAGTCTGGTGGTGGATGTTCTGGAGCTTGTATGTCCTCTGCCTTGATGCAAGGGGAAGAAGGCAGAGTGACTTGGGTAGGTGAGGTCCTTGATTATATTGGGTGAGTGAGTGAGATGTGTGGACGGACTCCGTAGAAGGGAATCGACGGTCTGAGCCGTGCCCACAACTCTGCAGGAAGATGGCGTGCAGCTCCTCAGGAACCAATCAAAGCTGTTAATTGGCTTTTTAAAACTTTTTTTTTACCATTGCAAGACCCTGCTGGGCATTAATGTAATGCCCTGGTTTAAGACTAGTCTTTATTAATATAGTAATGTTGTTGGGTATCGTACTTTCTCAAAATGCAATGCGTTCCTTTAATTGGGTATTTCATTTTGCAGGTTAAAATAAAAATTCAGTTGAGAATTAGCCAATAGGATTTGTCTTGGGAACATTCCAGAGAGAGTGCGGGGAAATAGAACAGGGAGCCATTTTCTGGAGATGGCGAGGGGTCGAAGAAGGAGAAAGGAAAAAGGATTGCAGAAGAACCTGGTGGAATGCTCACAGACGCATCTGGAAGGACAGATACCACTGTCGGAAAATCCTCATGGAGATCTCACAGAGAATGTTCTGAAAAATTTTTGTTAGCTAGTTAGCGCATGGCATTTGAGGATGTTTGATGCCTCTTTCCTTGGCTGTAGCGTGGATATTTATTTATGCTTCTCTTGGACTGGGTTTTCAGGCAAAATTGTTTCAGTACCATGAGTAAACAAAGTGAAGCAAACTGGATTGATTACTCACCAATGAGCTCCAACGATTACATGCACGTTATGGACTAATAAATATATACTGACACACCCATGCAAACTTACTGTTTGCCAGAAAGCAATAGTTTAAATTACACCAGAATTAGATAAGAATTGTTTTGACAAAATATTTTAAACTATAACGAACAAAATAATGCAAAGAGCCTACAATTTTGCAAACACGCTGGAAATTCAAGCAACACACACAAAATGCTGGTAGAATGCAGCAGGCCAGGCAGCATCTATAGGAAGAATACAGTCGACATTTTGGGTCGAGACCCCTCGTCTGGACTAAGGGAAAAAAGAGATAGTAAGAGAATGGGGAGGGGGAGATCCAAAATGATAGGAGAAGACAGGAGGGGGACAGATGAAGCCAAGAACTGGGAAGTTGATTGGCAAAAGGGATACAGAGCTGGAGAAGGAGAGGATCATAGAACGGAAGGCCTTGGAAGAACAAAAGGGGGAGGAGAACACCAGAGGAAGATGGAGAACAGGCAAGGAGTTATTGTGAGAGGGAAAGAGAGAGGGAAAAAAGGAAGAAGAAGGAAAAAAACAACTAATAAATAGGGATGGGGTAAGAAGGGGAGGAAGGGCAACGGAAATTAGAGAAATCCTTGTTTGTGCCATCAGGTTGGAGGCTACCCAGACGGAATATAAGGTGTTGTTCCTCCAACCTGAGTGTGGCTTCATCTCAACAGTAGAGGAGGCCAAGGATAGATATATTAGAATGGGAATGGGTGTGGCCACTGGGAGATACTGCTTTCTCTGGCGGACCGAGCGTAGGTGTTCAGTGAAACGGTCTTCCAGTCTGTCGGGTCTCACCAATGTATAAAAGGCCACACCGGGAGCACTGGATGCAGTATACCACACCAGCTGACTCACAGGTGAAGTGTCGCCTCACCTGGAAGGACTGTCTGGGGCCCTGAATGGTGGTGAGGGAGGAAGTGTAAGGGCAGGTGTAGCACTTGTTCTATTTACAAGGATAAGTGCCAGGAGGGAGATTGGCGGGAAAGGATGGGGGGAGCGAATGGATCAGGGAGTCGTGTAGGGAGCAATCCCTGTGGAAAGTAGAAAGGGGGGAGTGAAAGAAGTGCTTGATGGTGGGATCCCGTTGGAGGTGGCGGAAGTTATGGAGAATTATACGTTGGACCCGGAGGCTGGTTGGTTGGTAGGTGAGGACAAGAGGAACCCTATCCCGAGTGGGGTGGTGGGAGGATGGGGTGAGAGCGGACGTGCATGAAATGAGAGAGATGCATTTGAGGGCAGAGTTGATGGTGGATGGTTGATGGTTCCTTTCTTCCTTTCTTTAAAAAAGGAAGACACCTCCTTCGTCCTGGAATGAAAAGCCTCATTCTGAGAGCAGATGTGGTGGAGACGGAGGAATTGAGAGAAGGGGATGGCATTTTTACAAGTAACAGGGTGGAGAAGCGGGAGTCATAGAAGTGGACAGGAGGCCATGGAAGAAAGAAGGGGAGAAGAGCACCAGAGGGAGGCTATTCTGTCCTTTTATATCAGACTTCCCCTTCTCTAGCCCTGTATCTCTTTCACCAACCAACTTCCCAGTTCTTTACTTCATCCCTCCCCCTCCCAGTTTCACCTACCTATCACCTTGTGTTTCTTTCTGCCCTCCCCCCACCTTTTAAATTTGCTCATCAGTTTTTTTTTTCTCCAGTCCTGCTGAAGGGTTTCAGCCCGATACGACGACTGTACTTTTTTCCATGGAGGCTGCCTGGTCTGCTGAGTTCCTCCAGCATTTTGTGTGTGATACATGTAACAGTACTGCTTTCCCTTAAAGAAACATCCAAACTTCTATGTGTTGTGTTTACCCAAACGATAGTTACCCTGGACATGTTTATTTATTGGAAATGACCTTCTCATTATTATTCACCATAGGGTTAGATTGCTGCTAGGTTGACTTCACAGTAATGGCTAACCCACTACGAGCCTATGGTGAGAGGGTTACATTAAGAACTGAAAGTACTGCAAGTCTAGCCCATCAGTGAGTTGCTCACTGGCAGAGAAACTGAAGGAGCTGAACTTGGTCCAGACTGTGTTGCTGCCTGCTACAGGAAAGCATCAGAGGCGGTATCCAGTCTAACAGTGAGTGATTGCCTCAATCGATTCCTTGTGATCGTAAGAGTCTGTTGGACATTGTAATGTGGAATGCTGTAAGTCTGATTCACTGGTTTATTGGTGGCACCAATGGTGGGGGAGCTGTGTAGCCTTGATTTTAGAGAGGACTGGGCTTCAAGCTGCAGTGTTGCCTGTTGGCATCCGTCCAGGAGAGAGTCGTCAGAGTCAGTGGAGGCGGTGCTGCTCTCCAGTGTGCACTCACCAGAAAACAAGCTGTATTGTGTTGGACTGCAGACCTTCAGGGACTGGGACTGTATGTTTTTTGTGACTGCTGTCCTATGTGTGCAGTATGTGCCTAGCGCTGTGTATGACTGTTGGTGCTGTGTTTTGTACCTTGGCCCTGGAGGAATGCTGATTCATGTTGCTGAATACATGGGTATTCATGTATGGTGGAAAGACAATTAAACTTGAACTCTTGGATAGAGCTTGTTGTACCAACCTGTGATTCATCTGTATATGATACTTCCTGCAGTGCATCTGTAAAAATTGGTGAGGGTCAATGGGGACATACCAAAAACTGCAAAAAACTAAAACTGAAATAAAAACAAACAACTGGTAACACATATTAGGTCTAGCAGTCTCATGAAGATAAAACAGTTGAATTTTTTCCCTGGTTTATTATTTTCATGTGCACTGAGATTCAGTGGTAAGCTTTGCTTTGCATGCAGCATGCCATTTATAGTGATCATTTCATCAGCTCAATCATGGGCAGTAGCCTTCCCAGCATCAAGGATGTCCTCAAAATCCTGTGTGTCAAAAAGGTGGCATCCGTCATTAAGGACCCCCATCATGAGCCTGAAAACACACACTCAGCAGCTTCTTTTCCATTGCCATCAGATTTCTGAATGGACAATGAACCCATGTACACTACCTCACTATTGTTTCTTTTTTTTTGCTCTTGTTTTGCATTACTTATTTAAAAAAAAATATATTTCTTACTGTAATCTATAGCTTTTTTATTATGTAGTGCTATATAGTGCTGCTGCAAAACAACATATTTCACAACATAGGCCAATGATATTAAATCTCATTCTGATATCATTGCATTGAGGTACAAGGGGAAAACAACAGAATGCAGAATAAATTTACAGTTTCACAGAAGATGCAGTACAGCAGACAATAATGTGCAATCAATAATGAGGACAAAATCAGGTTTAATATCACTGGCATTTGTCATGAAATTTTGTTTTATGGTAGCAGTACATTGAAATACATAATAAAAAAATCAAATTAGAATAAGAAATATGTGTATATGTGTATTATATAAAGGAAGCAGTGCAAAAAAAGAGCAAAAAATAGTGAGATAGTGTTCATGGGTGAATTCATTGTCCATTCAGAAAACTAATGGTGGAGGGAAAGAAGCTGCTCCTGAAATGTTGAATGTGCACCTTCAGACTCCTGTACCTCTTTGATGGTAGCAATAAGAAGAAGGCATGTCCTGGGTGACTGATTCCTTAATAATTCTAGCAGCCTTCTTGAAGCATTGCCTTTTGAAGGTGTCCTCAATTCTGGGGAGGGTAGTGCCCATGATGGAGCTGATTGAATTTACAACTTTCTATAACTTTTTCCAATCCTGTGCAGAGGCCCCTCCATACCAGACAGTGATGCAACCAGCTAGAATGATCTCCACGGTGCACTTGTCAAAGTTTGCACTTTGATGACATACCAAGTACCCTCAAATGTCTTATGAAATATAGCTGCTGTTGGGCCTTATTTGTAATTGCATCAATATGCTTGGCCCAGGACAGATCTTCAGAAATGTTGACACCCAGAAACTTGAAATTGTTCACTGCAGATCCCTCAATGGTGACCTGTGTGTTCCCTTTTCTCCCCTTCCTGAAGCCCACAATCAATTCCTTGGTCTTACTGACATTGAGTGCAAAGTTGTTGTTGGAAAACCAATTAATCAGCTCATCTATCTCGCGCCTGTACACCTCCTCATCACCATCTGAATTTCTGTCAACAATAGTGTCATTGGGAAATTCATAGATGGCGTCGGACCTGTGCTTAGCCACACAGTCGTGGGTGTAGGCTGAGCATGTACCTTGAGGTGCTCTGGTGTTGATGATCAGTAAGGTGAAGATGTTATTTCCAATCTGCACAGACTGCTATCCTCGTGAGATGTCGAGAATCCCGTTGTAGAGGGAAGTGCAGATGCCCAGGTTTTGGAGCCTGTTAATTAGAACTGAGGGTATGATTGCTTTATATGCTGAGCTGTAGTCAATAAACCGCACCTGACATAGGCATTGCAATTGATCAAAGATTTGAGTGGAGAGCAAGTGAGATTGCACCCCCTGTAGAACTATTGTGCTGTTAGGCAAATTGCAAATTGTGATTTCGAGTCCACTTTGTCATACTAGGAGACTATTCAATAATCTTATGACAGCAGAGAGGCTACATGGCCCTCAAGATGCAGAATTCTGTCCTTATGTGGCTTAGCACATAGTGCTCCTTTTGCAAGTTCATCACTCAGTTCACATAATGATTATTAGGAGTCTTAAGGGACTGGAAGTACTTGAATCTGGAGCAACAAATACATCACTAGAAGGAAGGAGTTTGACCTGAAATGTTAACTGCCCATTTCCCTTCAGAATCCTGCTTGAACCACAGACTCTCTTCAGCAGGGAGCATTTTTCCTCAGGAAGTACTGCTTTCCCACCTCCCTCCTTCTTACTCTGGCTTCTGCTCCCTTCCTTTCCGGTTCTGATTAAGGATCTCGGACTGAAATGTTGACTGTTGATTCCTCTCCATAGATGCTGCCTGGCCTGCTGAGTTCCTCCAGCATTTTGTGTTACTTAAGCAGTTTTGCTGTTTTTGTGAGATCGTTGTGCAGTGGCTACTGAAACAGGTTCGGAGTTAAACAGGTTTATCTCACTGATTATAAAGCACTTGGAGACATCCTTAAAGGGATGCAGAAGGCAGTCTTTTCATTACATGCAGCCTCCTAGGATTTATTGTTGCAGTTGATAAATGGATAAACATTTTTTATATATCTGGTGTTGAGAAATGAACCTGGTCAGGTGTCAGATCTCTTGGTGGGAGGGCATTTTGGAAGTAGTGATCACAACTCTATCTCCTTTATCATAGCATTGACAAGGGATAGAAGCAGACAATTTGGGAAAACATTTAATTGGGATGGGGAAATATGATGATATTAGGCAGGAACCAGGGACCATAAATTGGAAGCAGATGTTCTCAGGGAAATGCACGGCAGAAATGTGGCAAATGTTCAGGGAACATTTGCATGGCCTTCTACATAGGTATGTTCCATTGGGGCAGGGAAAGGATGGTAGGATAAGAGAACCATGGTGTACAAAGGATGTGAAAAATCTCATTAAGAAAAGCTTATGAAAGGTTTGAGAAACTTGGTACTTGATAGAGTTCTAGAAAATTACAAGACTGCCAGGAAGGAGTGTAAAAATGAAAATAGGAGAGCTAGAAGGGACCCCTGGCGATTATCTTTGCATCATTAATAGGGACGGGAGAAGTACCGGTGGATTGAAGGGTGGCAAATGATCCCTTGTTCGAGAAAGGGAGAAGAGGTAACCCAGGAAATTATAGACCAGTGAGTCTTACTTCAGTGGTGGGCAATTTGTTGGCGAAGATCCTGAGAGGCAGGTTTTATGGCATTTGGAGAAACATAATCTGATTAGGGATAGTCAGCATGGCTTTGTCAAGGGCAGTTCGCACCTTACAAGCCTGATTGAATACTTTGAGGATATAACAAGACACATTGATGAAGGTTGAGCAGTGGATGTACTGTATATGGATTTCAGTAAGGTGTTTGATAAGGTTTGTCATGCAAGGCTCCTTCAGAAAGGAAGGAGACCTTGCTTTGTGAATCCAGAATTGGCTTGGCCACAGAAGGCAAAGGGTGGTTATAGATGGTTCGTATTCTGCATGGGGGTTGGTGACTAGTGGTGTTCTGCAGGGATCTGTTCTGGGACCCCTCCTGGAAGGGTGGGTTAGTAAATTTGCTGATAACACAAAGGTTAGGGGTGTTGTGGATAGTCTGGAGGGTTGTCAGAGGTTATAGCAGAACATTGGTAGGATGCAGAACTGGGCTGAGAAGTGGCAGATGGAATTCAACCCAGGTAAGTGTGAAATGGTTCATTTTGGTAGGTTAAATTTGAAGACAGAATATAGTATTAATGATAAGATTCTTGGCAGTGCCGAGGATCAAAGAGATCTTGTGATCTGCATCCATGGGACACTCAAAGCTGATGTGCAGGCTGGCAGTGTTGTTAAGAAGGCATATGATGTGTTGGCCTTCATCAACCATAGAATTGAGTTCAACAACCATGAGGTAATGTTACAGCTATATTAAGACCTTACCCCACTCGGAGTACTGTTTTCAGTTCTGGTCACCACATTACAGGAAGGATGTGGATACTGTAGAAAGAGTGCAGAGGAGAATTTACAAGGATGTTGCCTGGATTGGAGAGTGTGCCTTATGGGAATAGGTTGAGTTAACTTAGCCTTTTCTCCTTGGAGCGTCGGAGGATGAGAGGTGACCTGATAGAAGTATATAAGATGATGAAAGGCATTGATCGTGTAGGTAGCCAGAGGCTTTTTCCCAGGGCCAAATTGCTAACATGAAGGGGCATAGTTTTAAGGTGCTTGGAAGTAGGTACAGAGGGGATGTCAGAGTAAGTGTTTCACACAGAGAGTGGTAGGTGTGTGGAATGGGCTGCATGCAAAAGTGGTGGAGGCAGATACAATAGGCTCTTAAGAGACTTAGATAGATACGTGGAGCTTAGAAAAATAGTTGGCTATGTGGTAGGGTAATTCTAGGCAGTTTGTTCGGTGGTTTACATGGTCAGCAAAACATTGTGGGCTGAAGGGCCTGTAATGTGCTGTAGATTTCTATGTTCTATGTATGCTTACTGTTTAACATCTTCTCATAATAGTTGGCTGTGATTTATTTTGTTTTTAAAACTGAATATGCAAAAGTTAAATTTACAATTGAGGCCCTCTGTTGGTCAGGGTCAACCATGGTTGTTATGTCCTAGCTGTCTATGTATACGTGTCAGGGCAGTATGACTTGGAGAGCCAATGTAACAGGCTCCCCCTCTCCACGTAGCTGATGAACACAAAAGAATGGTAGAGGCTGTTACAGTTTGGTACCGGCAGTGTCGCAGTAGCTGCCAGTCAGCGTTGAACTCAACTTAGGCCTGCTTTAGGGACTCCAGCTCCTGAGTTTCCCACTGGGGTTTACTCCTGATGCCTTCCCCATAAGTAGGTATAGCTTTAAGGCAGTGGAGGTTTGAAATCAGAGTCTTCCTTCTCCTAGATGAACTACCAACCATGGCTGACGAGTTCCATCTGCCTGAAGCAACTGGTTTATGTGCCAGTAACTAGCCCTTGCCCCTTCTGTCGGTAGAAATGGTTCTGCTGGGCTTAGCAGCTGTGCCACGAATATAAGAATAACCTTTAAGACAATTGGACATGAATTGGAAAGATTTAGACGGTTATAGACCAGATGCTGGAAAAGGCAGCTAGCTTGAATGGGTTGACATGGACCAGTTGGGCTGAAGGGTTGTCTCTGCACTGTATGACTCTAATTTTAACTATCAGCTTTATGTTTAAATTGCTGTGTTCAATTTTCCTCTTTTCTTGCCACTCTCTTGATGTTGTGATGTTAGAAACCTGTGATGGCTGACTGGGGTAGTTTAACCTCTCACTTTTAAACCCGAAAATGCTGCTATATTCTGTTACAAAGATTCGAAAGGTGTCCCCCTGAATGACTCACCTCAGGTGAATAAGACAGAGATCAAGATACTGGTTCAGCAGATGTAAAGACGACCTAATTAGCAAGAGAAATTGTAATGCAGGGAAAACAAAATTTTTTGCTGCAGGAAGTGGATATAAATGACAATACCTGTAACAATTTATCACAGGAGGACATCATAGAGCGACAGTATATCATCCTGATTATATAAAAATGAAATTGATACTTGTTATCAATGTGTGAATTTGGTGGTGGGGGGGGGGAGGCTAATATGAATGGAGGGAGAATTGAGTATAGTACAAGGGAAGTAATGGAGAAACTGATTGTTATGTAGGCTGCAATAGATTTGATGGGCTGAAATGGTATCTTTCTGTGCTGTATGCACATTCCTATTTCCTTAACAATATTAACTTCTGTCTCTCCCTCAAGGTATTCTTTAACTTGATTTTATGACTTTTAAGATTTTGCTTCTAGCCTGCATTATAATTAAAATAGGGAGAAGACTGCGCTTGCAAGTTTTAAAGGATCTTTCCCCATGGTGCAAAATCTGCTCTTTTGATGCTATTTTTATTTAACACAGATTACTGAAATCTTTTGTTAGTGGATAAGGAGGACAGTAGTATGCTGAGGATGGTTTCAGGATCTTAATGAAACATGCAAACTATTTCAGTGACAATTATTTTGCAACACCTGTTAACAGAAGTCCACAAAGTGCCCCAATATGTAGGACACTGGAAACAAGCAATGAACTATTTTGTATTGACAGATATGCATTAAAATAACAACTTAAATTATACGTTCCCCAATGATATATTGTAAATAATCCTTCATTTTGATTATTGGTGAGGAGCAACAGTTTAGTGTTAAAGAAAACAACAGGAAGTCTAAAGCTAATGGATTATATTTGGTTCGATCTAATGCCAAGCAGTGCTATACTTCAAAGCTTGGTACCCATGTGAAAATGTTGTATAGAAAAATTGTGCTACAAGGAAGCTGGACTTGAGCCACAGATTTCTTCTGAAAGAAATGACATGCCCAGCAATGGGTTATTTGGGCTTCAAGCTTTATCTGAATGTGAAGAAAATTACAGCTATGTAAATCCAATTTTGGTTGTTCTCTTAATAAAATCCTTTGATGAGTTCAATTACAGGTTAAAACTCTTTAGTCTGTCATCCTTGGGATCTGACTGGTGCCAGGCCATAGCAAACCCAGACAACAGAAATTGGCCCCAGTTGTCTTCCTTGAGCAGGAGAACTATTTTTACTTCAAAGTATAAACTTACTTGGTCACTTAAGGTTCGAAGAACTGTCTGAAACCAAAGTTTCTTGAAGTCAGAAAAGCTATTGGCTGAGATTGCAAAATTTGGGTGAATTAGCTACTGGTTAGTATAGATCTTAGTGAACATTTGATTGTAGTCGGCATAGTTAATTAATTTAGATCTGAAGATCAGAGGATGCCAGACTGCAGAGTGTTGGGCTAGAGAGTTTCAGCCTGTACAAACATGTTTCCTTAAATTTTTGACAAGAATACTTGCAATCAAGAGATTTGCTTCCCCAAGGCACTTTGGGGAATACAAGGCCAATTGTTCAGTTTTCTTAAAATTGTCAGAAATATAGAAGCAAAATGATCCCATGAACTCAAGTAAGATTATGGCCATGGATCCTGCTTTCAATCCACTTCTAGAAACTAATTTACAGTTCAGGGAATATGTTTCATAAGTACAAGAGACTCTGCAGATGCTGGAAATCCAGAGCAACACAAAATGCTGGAGAAACTCAGCACCTCAGGCAGCGTCTATAGAGAGGAATAAACAGTTGATGTTTTGAGCTAAGACCCTTCACTAGTGCTGATGAAGGGAAAGTGTTTCATTGTGCATATATAGTTAAGTTCTGTATTTTAATAGAAATCTTCTGTTTAGATTTAGGTCATCTAATTATTAAATCTAATTGCTTTTCAAATAATTAAACCCATTAGCTTATAATGGGTGGCAGGGTGGAGATAAGTCTCCACCAAAGGAGCTTAAGGTGCCTCTGTAAGCCTGTAAGTCATCCTTGGGCAAGGTATACTTAGCACCTCCCCCCACCCCATTGATCAGGGTCATGTGAAGCTATGGGAACAGCTGGTGCATATCACAAGTCCTGGGTATGTGACCACTGACACCAGGCATACAATTTCTGAAGAGTATTGATAATGGCTGGGATTACCCATCTTTTAAAGACAACGTCCAGAAGAAGGCAATGGCAAACCACTTCTGTAGAAAAATTTACCAAGAACAATCAAGGTCAAGGACCATGATTGCCCACATCTTACGACACGGCACATAATGATGAGCCTGTAATGTTCATCCAACAGTTTTCTGGAGTGAACTACATTTGTGATATTTGGTTACAATGATAAGCATTTGAATTTGATTCCTAGGCACAATGATCTCCTTATGGAAAATGTAAAGATGGGCCCCAGTTCATAAAGACTGAAAGCTTGTGTACTGTCACAGAGAACAAAGAAACTGTTTGAAGTAAATGTTCAAAGAACACGTGTCATGGAGATAATTCTTAGCTTGTTGCAAAATATCGGGTTCTGTCAAGAAGCAAGGTGCTTTATTATGAGTGGATAATGTACACGTGCAGAATTATTAGTTGTTTTAGTTTTCCATGGCTCTTCTATTTCCGTATTTTGTACTCCATATCAGAACTATGGAAAACACTTCCATTGGCAGAATCCGATGAAAACATTACAGTCATTTAAACATTTTAGAAATTTTGCAAACAGATTAAAACTGTAATGTTAATCAGATTCTGAATTGTCTTTCAAATGGAATTCTGAAGCAGGGCATGAAGATTAACTGCATGGATGAAAGACAAGTGTTAGACCAATCTTCTGATCAACTGTAGTAACACACACAAAATGCTGGAAGAACTCAACAGGTCAGGCAACATCTATGGAGGGAAATAAAGATGAATAAAGCACCTTGTTTCTTGACATAGCCCAATGCTTTTGACATTTCGGGCCATACTAGAAGGGAGGAGGAAAAGGAAGTAGTCTGAATATAGTTCTTTGTTTCTTTTGCAAATGACAGATGAAACCTGTGGAAGAAGGTGAGGTACCACTGAGAATAAATACTTTCACCCTCTTTCCAAACCAAAAATACAGAAGAAGTTGCAGACTTCTACAATCCAAGAAAGGTGGCAACACACTGGAAAATAATCACATACGGTATAACTGCGGCTATTTCCAGATTATTCCAGTTGAAGTCTTTCACAAAGTGTTGTGTTATCTTTCAGGTACTATTATAACAATATGTATTTTTATGCAAATCCATTTATTTCTCTTTGTATTTGATTGCTTGACCTTAGTTATTTTCACTTCTTGTCACAAAATTCATGTTAGGGTCATAGGGTGTAGAAGCATTCTGTTTAAATTATTGGATTAGCAATCCGGAACTTCAAAGTCAAAGGCAAAGTAAAATTTATTATCAAAGGGCATTTCCCTTGAGATTCATTGTCTTGCAGGCATTTACAGGAAAATAAAGAAATACAACAGAATTTATAAAGAAACAACTGACATAAGCAAAGACTGACAAACAACCAATGTGCAAAAGAAGACAAATTGTGCACATAGAAAAATAAATAAGACTGAGAACATGAATTGTAGAATCCTTGAAAGTGAGTCTGTAGATTGTGGAATCAGTTCGGAGTTGTGGTGGGTGAAGTTATCTGCGCTACTTCAGGAGCCTGATGGTTGAAGGGTAATAACTATTTCTGAACCTGGTGGTATGAGACCTAGACTCCTGTATCACCTGCCTGATGGTAGTAGCAAGATGAGAGCATGACCTGAATGGTGGAGGTTTTTGATGATGGATGTTGCTTTTTTTGTGTCAATGCTCCATATAAATATACTCAGTATTGAGGAAGGCTTTTCCTGTGATGGATTGGGCTGCGTGTGTGTGTGTGTGTGTGTGTGTGTGTGTGTGTGTGTGTGTGTGTGTGAGAGAGAGAGTGTATATGTGTCTGTGTCAGAAATATGAGTTCCTTGTGGGCAGGTTTGAAGAGCTGTTGGGAAGGGTTTAGCGCTGGACGGGAGATGGAGTGATACAGTTGAGGATGGGGCCATTGGTATACAAATTGATGCAGTGTGTAATGAGAGTGTGAAGGTGGACAGGCAGATGATATATCAAAATTGCTGTCAGTAGGATGAGGTAAAATAGGGCAAAATCAAAAAGGGTGATGAATACAGGACTGAAGGTGTTATACAGTATTTGAATGCACACAGTATATGGAATAAAGTAGATGATTTTGTAGCGCAGTTAGAGATTGGCAGGTATGATGTAGTGGGTGTATCTGAGACATGGCTGAAAGAAAAACATGAGCTTAACATTCAAGGATACACCTTGTACTGAAAGGACAGGCGGATAGGCAGAGGGTGGGGTGGCTCTTGGTAAAAACTGAAATCAAATCCTCAGAAAGAGGGGACACAGGATCAGAAGATGTAGAATCCTTATGGGTAGAGTTAAGAAAATGCAAGATTAAAAAAGATCCTGTTGGGAGTTATATATAGGCCCCCCTAACAGTAGCTAGAATATGGGATATAAATTTCAATGGGAAATTGTAAACACATAATAAGGGCAATATTACGATAGTCATGGGGGATTTCAATATGCAGGTAGATTGGGAAAATAAAGTTTGTGCTAGATTCCAAGAGAGGGAGTTTGTAGAATGCCTATGAGATGGCTTCTTAGCGTAGCTTCTTGTTGAGTCCTCTAGGGGTAAGGCAATTCTGGATTGGGAACTTAAGGTAAAGGTACTCTTGGGAGGCAGTGATCATAATATGATAGAATTCACCCTACAGTATGAAAGGGAGAAGATAAATACCCTGCAGTTTTGAGAGGGAGAAGATAAAGTCAGATGTATCAGTATTTCAATAGAGTAAAGGGAATTACTGAGGCATGAGAGAGGTGCTGGCTAAAGTTGATTGGAAGGGATCACTAGCAGGGATGATGGCAGAAAAGCAATGGCTGGAGTTACTGGAGCAAAGAGGAAATAGCAGATTAACTTGTAATGCTGCTTAAAATCAAGCACCGCAATACTCTTGACACACTTGAATTTGAAAAACAGGTTAGAGAGGCAATAGGGATAAAATTGCAACAGGCAAATGTGGCAACAATGTGTGTTGTAATTACAAGAAAACAGAGGGTGTGGATGACACCAGAAAATGGGATAAACAGTTATATAAATGCATTTAAACTAAATGGAAGAAAGTAGTTAAAAATTGTATTGTCAAAGAAGAAAAAACACTTGATCCAGACTGATTATATCCGTGCGTTTTAAAAGGATGCACAGAAGAGATAGCAGATGTACAAACGTTTGTAAGATAATATATAAAAAAATTAGATATTAGTATTCTGCCATGGAACTGTCATATGTCCACATGGATGCAGTAGGTTACTGAGGAGTACGGTAGAAAGGGATCGGGGAATACGGATCCATGATTCCTTGAAAGTAGTGTCACAGGTAGGTAGGGTCATAAGAAGAGCTTTTGGTACATTGGCCTTCAGAAATAGTGCATTGGGTACAGGAATTGGGATGTTACATTGAGGTTGGTGAGACTGTGTGCAATTCTGTCATATACTGACAGAAAATGTATCAATAAGATTGAAAGAGCACAGAGAAAATTTACAAAAATGTTTTGCCAGGACTTGAGGACCTGAGTTATAGGATAAGATTGATTAGGTTAGGATTTTATTCCCTGGAGTGTAGGAGAATTGGGAGATTTGATAGAAGTATGCAAAATTATGTGGGGTAGATACAAGCATGCTTTTTTCACTGAGGTTGGATGAGACTAGAGCTAAAGGCCATAGGTTAAGGGTGAAAAATGAAATATTTAAGAGTAACTTCTTCACTCAGGGTGGTGTGAGTGTGGAACGAGCTACCAGCAGAATTGGTGGATACAGATTCGGTTGCAACATTTAAGAGAAGTTAGGATAAGTACATGGAAGGGAAGGGTATAGAGGGCTGTGGTCGATGGGGCTAGACAGATGGGACTAGATGTTCCAGAAGGCCTGTTTCTGTGCTCTTTGACTCCATAGACTTATAGTCCTACATAGATCGGATCAGACAGGCATATTTCCTTCACAGAGAATTAATAAACCAGATTTTTTGGCAGCCTAGCAATGTTATGAACTCACCATTCTGAATGCAGTTCCAGCTTCTTATTCATCATTTTAAAAAATCATGTAAATCCTGCAGTTATCTTTGTGGCATTTGATAGATTGTAAGTTTTGGCCTTTGGATTACTAGTAAGGTGACAAATGCTACCATGTCCTTAAGTCAAGTGTTATGGTAATGATCAGATATGATACCTTATTTTGTCTTCCTTTCTTCTCAGTAACAGACATCAGTGTTCTCAGTATGGCATCAAAAATGGTTGGCAGGCAGGTTGTGGGTTACATTGCCACTTCATCAGGAATCAGACGGCTTTTATTGGAGGGTTTCCATTCTACTGATGTTTCCAAGAAATCAGTTGCACTGGAACACTACAGATCCTTAGGTAACTTTCTGGAACAGATTAAGACATACTAAGTGGAGCTTAAGGTTTTCAAATTGATATCTATGCAGATTTTAATTTCACTATACCTTCAAATCAATTTGCCGCGGTATTTATCCAAAGGTATTAGCTATGCTCTGGGCTTCTAGTCCACTGGTGTAGTTCATATGAAGCAGAATGTACTTTATTAAAAAGCTATTTTTTGTGCAGATGTTTATTGAAGCAGATTTTAGTTATAACATCATGGGAACATGACAGAATAATGTAAAATGATTGGGATAAAAGTAGCAGAATGGGACTACATATACTACTGGAATTAACTGTGGCATAGACACAGCAGACAGAAGTGGTTTCCTCCTGTGCTGAAATGTTTGTGTTTTATGACGTGCATATGTGGTTGAATGGGCAGGGTGACTGATGATTGGGGGAGTGGGTCAGAGTAGACATATTTAGTGCATAGTTAACTTCTCTGTCAACATATACGCATGTACACAATTAATGAGACTCACATTAAGCTCATTAAGCAGAATTCTGAGATGCTTCCCCCACTTCCTGGGTTTTACATCTTGGTCATAGAGGAAGAACACCACATCTGGAAAACACAGCACGGCCATTAAATGTAATGTCAATGTAAAACTCATGCTAAAGAGTGTCATACAAATGATCAGAATTTATAGCACAATAAAAACTTTCTAGCTAGGTAGTGTGATGGATTTATACACTTTCCTATACTGTATTCCATCTGCCATTTCCTTGCCTGTTGTCATAATCTGTCCAAGTCCTTCTGCAGACTCCCTGTTTGTTCAATGCTACCTGCCCCTTCACTTATCTTTGTATCATCTGCAACTTGTCAAAAGCCCATCAGTTCCACCATCCATATCATTAACATAGAATGTGAAAAGGAATGGACCCTTGTGGAACAGCACATCAGCAGCCGGCCAGAATAGGTCCCCCTTTTTCCCACTTTTGCCAGTCAGCCAATCTTCTATCCATGCTAGTAGCTTTGCTGTAATACCATGGGCTCTTATCCTGTTTAGCAGCCTCATATGTGGCATCTTGTCAAAGCGTTATGAAAGTCTAAGTAAACAGCATCCACTCACTATCCTTTGTCTATCTTGCCTGCTACTTCTGCAAAGAATTGCACCAGATTTGTCCGGCATGATTTGCTCTTAAGGAAACCACACTGACTGAGTAATTTTATCATGTGCCTCTAAGTACCCAAAACCTCATTATTAGTAATGGTATCTAACATCTTGCCAACCACTGAAGTCAGGCTAACTTGCCTATAATTTCATGTATTTTTCCTTCCTTCTTAAAGAGTGAAGTGACATTTACAATTTTCTGGTTCTCTGGAACCATTCCAGAACTTAGTAATTCTTGAAGTATCACTACTAATGCCTCCACAATGTCTTCAACTACTTCTTTCAGGACCCTGGGGTATAGTTTATCTGGTACAGGTGACTTATCTACCTTTAACCTTTCAGCTTCACAAGCACCTTCTCCTTAGTAATAGCAATTGCATTCAGTTCTGCCCCTGATACTCTTGAATTGCTGGCAATCTGTTACCATACACATAATGCTGGAGGAACTCAGCAGGCCAGGCAGTATCTATGGAGGAGTGCAGTCAATGTTTTGAGCTGAGACCCAATGTCCTGCTGAAAGGTCTCACCCCGAAACATCAACTGTACTCTTTTCTGTTGCTTGGATTTCCAGCACCTGCATACTTTCTCTTGTTTGTGATTGGCATTCTGTAGGTGTCTTCCACAGTGAAGAGTGATGCAAAATATTTATTTAGTTCATTTGCCATTTCTGTATACCTCATTACTACCTCTCCAGCATCATTTTCCAGTAGTCTGATGTCCACTCTTGCCTTTCTTTTACTATTTATATATCTGAAAAAGCTTTTGATACCCTCTTTTATATTATTGGCTAATTTATGTTAATTTTTTATCTTTTCTCTCCTTATTGCTATTTTAGTTGCCCTCTAACAAGTTTTAAAAGCTTCCTAATCCTTTAACTTTGCACCATTTTTGTAGTATTGTATATCCTCCCCCTTAATTTTATGCTGTCTTTGACTTACCTTGTCAGCCACGGTTACCTCACCCTCCGTCTTAGAATGCTTCTTTGGGATGAACGGATGCTGCATCTTCCAAATTATTTTCAGAAACTCCAGCTATTACCTACTCTACCATCATCTCTGCTAGTATTTCCTTCCAATCAACTTTGACCAGCTCCTCTCCTATGCATCTGTAGTAACCTTTACTAATGCATCTGATTTTAGCTTTTCCCTCTCAAACTGCAGGGTGATTCCTATCTTATTATGATCACTGTCTCCTAAGGGTTCCTTTATCTTAAGCTCCCTAATCAAATTTGGTTCTTTACACAAGACCCAATCCAGAATTGTCTTTTCTCTGTGGGCTTGACCATAAGCTGCTCTAAGTTATTCTAAGGTAGGTATTCTACAAATTCCTTCCCTTGGGATTGTTGGATACTGATGTTTTTGAACCGAGGTTCTTCAGAAGTCAAGAATGAGGCATAAAACTTGTTGCTTATGATCACTTATTAAGCTCTAAAACAACAAAGGTGTTATGAAAAGGGAATAGTAAAAGGAGAGCCTTGCAGCAAGAAGGCAAAAAAAAAGAATGTTGCAATGCTGTCTAGCCTTATACCAATTTATTCAAGGTTTCATACCCAAATGAGCTCAATGCCTTTTATGCTCGCTTTGACTATCAAAACATGGAGGCACCTTCACAACCTCCCATAGCCCCGATGACTCTGTGATTTCAGTCTGAGGCCAAAGTGAGACTATCCTTCAGGAGGATGAACTCATGAAAAACATCTGGTCCAGAAGGGATACCTGGCTAAGTACTAAACTCAGCCTCAACTGGCTGGAGTGTTTACTGAATTCTTTAAGCTCTCACTTCGGCAGTCACAGGTACCTAGACCGGTGCCTAAGAAGAATGTGGTAACCTGTCTCAATGACTACTTTCCAGTAGCACTAACGTCCACTGTGATGAAGTACTTTGAGAGGTCGGTGATGAAACATCTCAGTTCCTGCCTAAGATATGACTTGGATCTGCTCCAGTTTGCCTACCATTACAACAGATCAACTGCAGATGCTGTTTCATTGGCTCTTCACTTATCCCTGGAACATCTGGACAGTGAAGGTGTATACATCGTTGACTACAGCTTGACATTCAATGCTATTATCCTCTCAAAACTAATCAATAAGCTTCAAGACCTCAGCCTCAATGCCTCCTTGTGCAACTAGATCCTCGACTTCCTCACTTGCCTACCCAAGTTAGTTTCAATTAGCAACAACACGTCCACAATCACCTTGGGGTGAGGGCCATTACCGGAAATTCGAGAAATTGATGTTTGTGGTTGGAGGCTACCCAGATGGAATATAAGGTGTTGGTCTTATGTAGTCTCTTTTCCATAGATGTTGTCTGGCCTGCTGGCGTTGGCTAAATAAAAGGTGGTGATGAGTTTGAAAATCTGGCTGAATGGTGCCACAACAACAACTTCTCACTTAATGTCCCAGTAAAACCAAAGAGCTGATTATTGACTACTAGGTGGGGGCAAGTGGAGATTCATGAGGCAGTTCTTATCAGGGGATCAGAGGTGAAGAGGGTCAGAAACTTTAAATTCCTTGGTGTTATCATTTATGAGGATCTACCCTGGGTCCAGCACATAAGTACCATTACAAAGAAAGCACGGTGACATCTCTACTTAGAAGTTTGCCAAGATTCAGCATGTCTTCTAAAACTTTGACAAATTTCTATAGATGTGTGGTCAAGAGTATATTGACTGGTTGCACCATGACCTGGTATGGAAACACCAATGCCCTTGAATGAAAAGCATACAAAATGTAGATACAGCCCAGTCCATCGGGGGTGAAGCTCTCCCTACCATTGAGCACATCTACTCAAAGAATTGTCACAGGAAAGCAGCATCCATCATCAGGGACCTCCACTATCCAGGCCATGCTCTCTTCTTCGTGCTGCCATCAGAAAGAAGTTATAGGAGCCTCAAGACCCAGTCCACCAGATTCAGGAACAGTTATTACTCCTGAACTATCAGGCTTTTGAATGAGAGGTGGTAACTTTGTTCAATTTCACTTGCCCCCATCACTGAAATGTTCCCACTGTTTATGGACTCACTTTCAAAGACTTTTCATCTTATGTTATTGATAGTTATTGTTTATTATTATTGTTATTATTATAATTTTCTCTTTTTTTATTTGCACAGCTTGCTGTCTTTTTCACATCGATCTTGTTGGTCTATTGTGTTTCTTTGTATTTGCTGTGACAAGAAAATGTATCTCATTGTTACATATGATGACATATATGTACTTTGATAATAAATTTACTTTGAATTTGTTAGCAGCAATAAATTCCATTCAAATTGTGTTGCTTAAATCAATCAATTCAAGTAATGTGATAACCATGTAAAAAAGTGAAACTACAAGGAAAATAACAATAATGCTGGCTTCTACAGGATCCAGCATAGGCCTGTTTTTTCCCAATCCACCTGCATATTGAAATCCCCCAGGACCATCATAACATCACCCTTTTTAAGCAACACACACAAAATGCTGCAGGAACTCAGCAGGCTGGGCAGCATAAATGGAAAAGAGTATAGTCGACGTTTTGGGCCAAGACCCTTCAGCTGGACTGGAGAAAAAGAAATGAGGACTAGGGTTAAAAGGTGGGGTGGGGTAGTGGAAGAGAGAAAGACAAGGTGATAGGTGAAACTTGGAGGGGAGGGATGAAGTAAAGAGGTGGGAAGTTGATTGGTGAAAGAGATATAGGGCTGGAGAAGGGGGAAATCTAATAGGAGAAGATAGAAGGCCATGGAAGAAAGAAAAGGAGGGGAAGAGCACCAGAGATGGTCAGGCAAGGAGATAAGGTGAGAGAGGGAAATGGGGATGGGAATGGTGAGGGGATGAGGCATTACCAGAAGTTCGAGAAATGGATGTTCATGCCATCAGGTTGGAGGCTTCCTTATTACATTGCTTTTCCAAGTGTATCCTGGCTACTGTTTGGAAGCCTGTGTATACTGTAACACCCATGAGGGTAGTTTTACCCTTGCAGTTTTTTAACTCCACCCACAAGGATTCTGCATCTTTTGATCCTATGATTGAAGTATATAAAAGTATGAAGTGTATAGAGGGGATAAAATGCAGGAAAGTTTTACCCTTATCAGAGATGAACAACTAGAGGATATAGGTTTAGTGTAAGAGTTAAGATACTTAGAGAAAATTTGAGGGGATCTTTTTCACCCAGAGAGGAATGGGTACCTGCTAAGCAGAGCCTGAGAAAATCACAAATGATTGCACCTAAAAATAACCTGACAATTACCTGATTTGCCTCGATATTGTGGATATGGGCCAAGTGTTGAAGATTGAATTAATATGGATGGGTACTCATTGGTTGTCATGGATGTGGCAGGTCAACTGGCCTGTTTTCATGCTGTATAAATCTACAGTACCGTGCAAAAGTCTTAGTACATATATATAGTTAGGATGCCTAAGGCTTTTGTACAGTACTGTATTTGTCAGTGTGGAGTGGAGAGCGAGATTGTAAGTCTTGCAGGAACAAAGGATGTTGGAATGACGAGGGTGGAATTGAGAAGGTTGCAGGACAGGTGGCAGAGAAGGAGCGCCAGAGGCGGGGGTGGGGGAGGGTTCTGGTGTGGGTGCAGATGCACACACAGACCTGAGACATGATGCAAGGTCATTTGATTCCAAACAATTGGTTATTGATCATTACTGGATGTTTCTCTGGTGCTTCCCATTCTCTCCCCTCTTCCTTCCCCTTTTCCCAACCATGGTTCCCCTCTCCCTGCCCCCTTCCCACTGTCAGTCCACAATAGAGCCCCATATCAGAATCAGGTTTATCATCATTTACATACTGCATGTCAGGAAATTAGTTTTGCGGCAGCAGTACAGTGCATAAAAAAAATACTGCATTACTGTGCAAAACACTTAGGTGTATATAGAAGACTTTTCCACAGTTCTGTTCTTGTGAACATAAGAGATAGGAGCAGGAGTAGGCCAATTGGCCCCTCAAGCCTGCTCCGCCATTCAACACGATCATGGCTGATCCAATCTTAACTCTAGTTATCACCGAATCCCACAAGGCAACAGTGCCAACCAACAGGGCACCATGCCGCCCATTTTATCTTATTATTCATCCTGCCCAAACCCATGTGATCACCCGGGGGAAAAAAAAACGATTTGCCAATTGAGGAGAAAAAATCTGGAAAATTCCTCTCCGACCCATCCAGGCTATCGAAAACTGGCCCAGGAGATCACATGGCTGATCTAAACCTAGCCTCATGTCCACTTACCTGTTAGCTCACCGTATCCCCTAATGCCATTTTTATCCAGGAAAATGTCTATCTCCGTTTTGAATTTATTGAGTGTAGTAGCTTCCACAGCTCTCTGGGGCAGTAAATTCCACAGCCCCACTACCCTCTGAGTGAAGAAATTTCTCCTCATCTCAGTCCTGGAACGGCATCCCCTTATTTTAAGATTATGCCCCCTAGTCCTAGTTTCACCCATCATTGGGAACATTCTCCCCGCATCCACCTGCTCAAGCCCCTTCACAATCTTACATGTTTCAATAAGATCGCCTCTCATTCTTCGGAACTCCAATGAGTAGAGTCCCAATCTACTCAACCTCTCATCATACATCAACCCACCCATCCCTGGAATTAACCTAGTGAACCTTCTCTGCACTGCCTCGTGAGCCAGTATGTCCTTTCTTAAATATGGACACCAGAACTGCACGCAGTACTCTAGGTGTGGTCTCACCAATACCCGGTACAACTGCAGTAAGACCTCCCTGTTCTTATACTCCATCCCCCTAGCAATAAAAGCCAGCATTCCATTGGCCTTCTTGACCACCTGCTGCACTTGCATACTAACCTTTTGTGTTTCCTGCACCAGGACCCCCAGATCCCTTTGCACAGAAGCACTGTCCAGTTTCTCTCCATTTAGATAATAACTTGCTCTATTATTTTTCCTGCCAAAGTGCAAGACTTCACACTTGTCAGTATTATATTTCATCTGCCAAATGTCTGCCCAATCACTCAGCCTATCTATGTCCCCCTGCAGGGTTTCAATGTCCTCCGCACTCATTACACTCCCTCCCATCTTTGTGTCATCAGCAAACTTCGATACGTTGCACTTAGTCCCTTTCTCCAAATCATTAATATAGATTGTAAAGAGTTGGGGTTCCAACACCGACCCCTGCGGAACACCACTAGTCACCAACTGCCAGTCTGAGAATAAACCATTTATCCCAACTCTCTGTTTTCTGTTAGAAAGCCAATCCTCCACCCATGCCAGAATATTTTCCCCAATCCCATGATTTTTTACTTTAAGTAATAATCTTTGGTGTGGCACCTTGTCAAATGCCTTTTGGAAGTCCAAATACACCACATCCACTGGTTCCCCTTTATCTACCCTTTATATTATGTCCTCAAAGAACTCCAACAAATTTGTCAAACATGACTTCCCTTTTGTAAAGCCATGCTGACTTTGTCCTATTAAGCTATGTTTATCCAAATGCCCTGTTACTGTTTCCTTAATTATCGATTCTAACATTTTGCCAACCACAGATGTTAGGCTAACTGGCCTATAATTCCCAGCCTTCTGTCTATTGCCCTTTTTAAATAGAGGAGTTACATTAGCATTTTTCCAATCTGCCGGGACCATTGCCGAGTCCAGCGAGTTTTGAAAAATTATCACTAATGCATCCACAATTATGACCACCACTTCCCTTAAGACCCTAGGATGCAAGCCATCCGGTCCAGGGGATTTATCCACCTTCAGTCCCATTAATTTATCAAGTACCATTTCCTTGGTGATTTGAATCGCAGTTAGCTTCTCTCCCCCTAGAGCCCTCTGTTTATCCAGTGTTGGGATATTTTGAGTGTCCTCTACTGTAAAAACTGATACAAAATATTTGTTCAGTGTTTCCGCCATCTTCATGTCCCCTACCATTAATTTCCCGGTCTCATCTTCTAGGGGACCAACATTTACTTTAGCCACCCTTTTTCTTTTTTTATATAACTATAAAAACTCTTACTATCTGCTTTTATGTTTTTCGCCAATTTACTTTCATAATCTATCTTCCTCTTCTTAATCAATCTTTTTGTTATTTGCTGCTGATCTTTAAAAGCTTCTCGATCTTCAATCTTCCCACTAGATTTAGCTACCTTATATAACTTTCTTTTTAGTCGTATGACCATTATGCACGAATTCACTGGAATTATTAGTAATTGCCCTGTACAGTTGAAGTCAGAAGTTTACGTACTTAGGTTGAAGTCATTAAAACTCATTGTTTAAGCACTCCATTGATTTCATATTAGCAAACTATAGTTTTGGCAAGAGATTGAGGACATGTACTGTGTGCATGACACGAACAATTGTTTATAGACAGATTATTTCACTTTTAATTGACTGTATCACAATTCCAGTGGGTCAGAAGTTGACAAACAAAATCAAAAGAAATCAGCCAAGACCTCAGAGAAAAAATGGTGGATCTCCACAAGTCTGGTGTATCCTTGGGAGCAGTTTCCAAACGCCTGAAGGTACCACGTTCATCTGTACAAACAATAGTACGCAAGTACAAACACCATGGGACCACGCAGCCGTCATACTGCTCAGGAAACAGACGCATTCTGTCTCCTAGAGATGAATATACTTTGGCACAAAAAGTGCAAATCAATCCCAGAACAATAGCAAAAGACCTTGTGAAGATGCTGGAGGAAACAGGTAGACAAGTATCTATATCCACAGTAAAACGAGTCCTATATCGACTTAACCTGAAAGATTGTTCAGCAAGGAAGAAGTCACTGCTCCAAAACCACCATTAAAGAAGCCAGACTACAGTCTGCAAATGCACATGGGGACTTAGATCTTACTTTTTGGAGAAATGTCCTCTGGTCTGATGAAACAAAAATTGAACTGTTTGGCCATAATGACCATTGTTATGTTTGGAGGAAATGAGTGAGGCTTGCAAGCCGAAGAACACCATCCCAACTGTGAAGTATGGGGGTGGCAGCATCATGTTGTGGGGGTGCTTTGCTGCAGGAGGGACTGGTGCACTTCACAAAATAGATGGCATCATGAGGAAGGAAAATTATGTGGATATATTGAAGCAACATCTTAAGACATTGGCCAGGATGTTAAAGCTCGGTCGCAAATAGGTCTTCCAAATGGACAATGACCACAAGCATACCTCCAAAGTTGTGGCAAAATTGCTTAAGGACAACAAAGTCAAGGTATTGGAGTGGTCATCACAAAGCCCTGACCTCAATCCGATAGAAAATTGTGGGCAGAACTGAAAAAGCGTGTGCGAGCAAAGAGGCCCTCAAACCTGACTCATTTACACCAATTCTGTCTGGAGGAATGGAACAAAATTCCAGCAACTTATTGTGAGAAGTTTGTGGAAGGCCTATCCAAAATGTTTGACCTAAGTTAAACAATTTAAAGGCAAGGCTACCAAATATGAACAAAGTGTATGTAAGCTTCTAACTCACTGGGAATGTGATGAAAGAAATAAAAGCTGAAATAAATCATTCTCTTGTAACGAATGTGCAGCAACTCTGAGGGGCCGAAGGGTACAGAGTCGCCCCCTCCTTTCTGAGAATCGCAAGATCGCTATAAATTTGGGTCTGGGACCCAGGAAATGAGAGAGAGTGACACGCAGAATCCACAAGGTTTGGAATGTGTCCTGGCCTCAGTGAAACAAAGCCACTGATAACGGCCATTGTCTCTTGGGGACGGAATTGTGTATTGAGTACTGTACTATTCATTGAAGCCCCTCAGGGGACAACCAGAGTGGGCTGGTTGAGGGATTGCATCATCCCAACCTGATTGACATCTGAGACCCCGTGAGTAAGGATAAAAGAGGGTCTGGGGAACAACCCCTTTAGACGCACCAGGAGAAACGCTAGAAATCCCGTGACAGCGTTTAATAGCAACAGCCATTGGGGGTTCGTGTGCGTCCTTCCCTTGCCTGGGATTGGCGGGCTCACCACAGAAGAACGGCTTTAGCTAAAGGAGAGGCGACAAGTGAACGGCCACGACAACGAAACTCCGACGGATTGAAATCATAAAAGGAATCGGCAAGTTTTTCTCCCAAAACTCTCTCTCTCTCCAACCATTGCAAACCCAGCAGTCCCCAAAGGCTGCAGCCTGCATGAACTGAGTGAACTTTATATTTCCATTGGACAATACATTATCCCCTAGACAACGATAGAGCTATTTCTTATTGATTATTATTATACCCGCACTTTTAGATTTCGTATTGACAACGTATATTATCTGTATATTTGCATTGATATTATTTTTGTGTATTTTTACTAATAAATACTGTTAAAAATAGTACCATCAGACTTTAACGGACCTCTCTATCTTTGCTGGTAAGTGACCCAGTTACGGGGTTCGTAACACTCTCTACTATTATTCTGACATTTCACATTCTTAAAATAGTGATCCTAACTGACTGAAGACAGGGAATGTTTTCTAGGATTAAATGTCAGGAATTGTGAAAAACTGAGTTTAATTGTATTTGGCTCAGGTGCATGTAAACTTCTGACTTCAACTGTATGTGGTTCCTAATTTCAGATTCTTACATTTGAAAACACCTTGCCTATGTTTACCAGCATAATTTCTTATCTGGGTCCTCTTATAATTACCTTGACTCCTCCTTCACTCTGCATTTCTCCTAGTTTCTGACATCCTTCACTAATTCTTCTGTGGACTGTGCTTGTTCTTGGTTCCTCTAACTGCCAGGGTAGCATAGTGGTTGGCATAGTGCTATTCCAGCTCGGGGTGTCAGAGGTCAGAGTTCAATTCTGGCACTGTAAGGAGTTTGTATGTTCTCATCGTGACCGCATGGGTTTCATCCAGGTGCTCTGGTTTCTTCTCACAATCCAAAAATGTACTGATTAGTAGGTTAATTGGTCATTGGAAATTATCCTGTGAGTAGACTAGGATTAAATAGATGGATTGTTGAATGTTGTGGCTGGTTGAGCCAGGAGGGCTTGTTCTGCGTGGTGTCACTAAGTATATAGATACTGTAAATAACTGTTGCATTTCACTATTTACTATAAGCCGTTCTGATCTCCTTTCATTAGATTCTTCCCCATTCAGTAGAAACTGCATCAAAGAGTGGCGGACATACTTCAGAACCCAATACATTTTTCAGCTGAGATCTCACCTTCAGCAAGCACTGAAAGTTAATTGGATATAGCAGTATTAATTTTGTCATCACGACCTCATTTATGCAGCTCCATGTAACCAGAATACTAACTTTTGGTTTCTTTTACTCAGGATTGCTGTTTAAAAGATGTACCCTTCTGCTTCCCACAAAGGAAAGACTAAAGTTTGTGCAGAAACAGTTATTAAAGGTAAGATATTGCAGTTGGGTGAAAAAAACTTCCACCAAGTGCCGTATATATACAGTAAATGATAGCATCAGTTTAATTGAGAAACCAGCATTTAAGCTGTTACAGTATAATTTTTACTGGTTGCCCAACGTTGCAGCCTGGGTTATTCTGTAAAACTTGAATCATAAATAAAAGTTAAAAAGATATAAAATAAAAACTACAATGATCAGTTTTCTGAAGAGATTAATAAGTGAATCTGGTCAACATAGATCTTGAAATGACCTGTTCACTGACTAGACGTTTCAGTTATTTTTCTTCACTGATGAACCTGTTGAATTTCTCTTTCTATCTTAGCTTTTACAGTACATTGGGTTTGCATTAGAGTACTGGATGTACTGGCAGGTGAAGCATTCTCCAGAAGAACATTGAAATAGTTAAAATTACATTCGCTTTAGTGGAAGATTGGTCAAGCTATAAGAAGAGTAAAGTAATAATAGGTAAACAGAGATAGGCTACTGAAGGTGGAGCACCTTCACTCTGGCCTCCACAAAAGGCAAGATTTCCCTGAGACCACCCATTTTAATTCTACTTCACATTCCCATTCTGACCTCCTCTACAGCTACTCTCAGATTGGAAGAACAACACCTCATATCATATCATATATTCAGCCTCTAACTTCTGGTAATTTCTCCCTCCTCTCCATTCTCTCTTCCTATAAACCTTCCCTTCTCCTCACCTGCCCATCATCTCCCTTTGATGCTCCTGTTTCATCCCTTTCATCTATGGTCTGCTCTTCTCTCCTATCAGATTCCTCCTTCATCAGCCTTTTACCCATGGAGTCCTTCTAGCATTTTGTGTTTGTTGCTCTGGATTTCTAGCATTTGCAGAATCTTTTGTGCTTATAACACCAGAGAACAAATTTTTTTCAAAGGTGTTTCTTCATTGTAATTTTTTTTGGGTTATGATAAACAGCTTGTTGATGAACACAAATATAATTTCAGACTACTTGTACTGTATCATGTTGGAATTTGTAGAAACAAGAAATTAACTTTTATTAAATGTAATGCATTTAATCACATAATGGTGCTGACACTTTGCAATAATTCAACTAAGTTAAAAATGTTCTGTTGATGATTTTCATTTGTACTCAGCGTCTAAGACATCTTGCTTAAGTGTCTAACAATAATCAGCCAGCATTGATGGATTTCAGTTGCCCTGATACCGTTTTTCCAAGATTGCAATGTTCTGCTGAAACCTTTCACTATGCTTCTCACTGAGAGCATCTCGTTTTGCAGGGAAGAAGTCTAAATGGGAATCCAACAAATATGAGCGGCCCAGGCTTTGTCTCTGTTGTTCATTTTACACCCAAAGGAGAGCTCATTAACTTTCTTAATAAGAGGAGTCATGCTCTGACTTTGAGATTTAAGCATATATTTGCCACAAATATAACAACGTATCCTGGCTGTTGCAACATTGGTGAGATATGTTGCTATCACAAATACTCCTGAAAATACAATTAGTTTATTATAATGAGTTCACACAATATACTATGCATGAAGAGTATGCACATCAATGTGATCACAAACCGATACATATGTAAATGCAATGCATAGAACAGTGTGTGCATGATGCTTTTATAGCCTTTCTAAAAAGTGTCCTGCGTGCAGCATCCGCCCTGCCTAAGCATGCCCAGACATGCCTGGACAAGATAGAGAACTTTTCAGCTTACATTGTGGGCAACATTTTAATTGATTTGAATTATGACTTGAAATAACAAATATAGGTAATTAAAAAATGGAGTGTGCAGCAGCCCAAAATCCATAAGATACACCCAAAAGAATACAGAAGCAAAGTCTTTTTTGTTCAGTGTAATTGGCTTTATTTGTTCTTGACAGGCTTTACGTTTGTATTGGGTATGGCAGCATATTGGTTAGATTATTGAACAAGCAGGGGGAGTTCTGGACTGTTGATTTATAGACAGAAGATTAATAAGGCGGTACAGTGATACAGAAATTGTGCTGTTGTTGACTCATCCAGTGGATCATTGTTGCTGCTGATCTCGGAGCTGTGGAGTTTTCATGTTCTCCTTGTGGGTTTGCCTGAGTACTATGGTTTACTCCCACATCCTAAAGACATTCTAGTTGTTGCTAATTCATTCGTTTGTTATGTGCAGTGTTGTATGACATAAGTGATTATAGTTGTTCTTGACAATTTTTTCTACAGAAGTGGTTTGCCGTTGTCTTTTTCTGGGCAGTGTCTTTACAAGACAGGTGATTCCAGACATTATCAATACTCTTTAGAGATTGTCTGCCTAGTGTCAGTGGTCGTATAACCAGGATATGCGCCACCTGCTCATACGACCATTCATCACCTGCTCTCATGGCTTCAAGTGACCCTGATCGGGGGCTAAGCAGATGCTACACCTTGCCCAAGGGTGACCTGCAGGCTAACAGAGAGAAGGAGTGACGTGCACCTCTTTAGTAGAGAGGTATCTCCACCCCATGTTGCTAACTGGGTACATGTGAGAAAGAAAAATTTGCAGAAAAGTAAGTGGAGAAATGGGATTGATAGGACTGCTTTGAGAGCTGACATAGACTGGAAAGGTCAAATGGCATAGGGAATTAAGAGAGAAAATGTGATAATTCACTAACGGTGGAGGGGGGAGGTGGAATGGACTACTTCAAAGTCATGATTGCTTTATGAAAACCTGTCCAATTAATTTTTCTTTTAGCTTGCTTAAGAATTTGAAGGTGGTGCTTTGCTTCTTTTTGAAAAGTGTTAGGTGATGAGGTGGAATCTCTTTAGCCAGAGGGTGTTGAATCCATGGAATTCATTGTCACAGGTGGCTGTGCAGGCCAAGTCATTGGGTATATTTAATGTGGAGGTTGATGGGTTCTTGATTAGTCAGGGCATCAGGGGAGAAGACAGGAGAATGGGTTGAGAGGGTTAATAAGTTAGTCATGATTGAATGGTGGAGCATACTCGATTATGGAATTCTGTTCCTACTGTACATCTTACGGTTTGCCAAAGCAATTTCATGTTCTCTTTAAGCCTTCCTGTCTTAAGAGAAATGTCTCTGTCTATCAGATGAGGAAGCAGCTGATTACTGAACTTACAGCACAGAAGTGGTTACCTTGAATCAGTGGTGAGGAAGGCAAATGCAATGTTAGCATTCATTTCCCTATCCACTCATCTACACATTAAAGGCAATTTATAGAGATTAATTAACTGAGTAACCTGCATTTCTTTGAGATGTGGGAGGAAACCAATGTGGTCACAAGGAGAATGTTAAAATGCATTGCAGACAGCAATAGAAATTGTGATCGAGCCAGGACTGCTGACGCTGTACCTTTGTGCTGAAGAGTCCAAATTTCTACACTTCTATCTCAGACCACTGATTTAAGGAACCTGCCCACTGGAGCTTTTCAGTGCAACTTCTACTGCTTGACTGTTTATGATAAATGCAAATCTTAATTCCTCTGGACTACATTCTTCTAGCAAGTTATTACCAGGTTGTGATTTACCAGGATGCTGCCTGAACTAGAGGGCTTGTCTTAAGAAGATAGGTTGAACAAGCTAGGGCTTTTCTCTTTGGAATGAAGGAGGATGAGGGCAGACTTGGTAGAGGTGTAAAAGATGGTATGAGGCATAGAATGAGTGGACAGCCAGAAACTTTACCCCAGGGTGAAAATTGCTAATTCCAGAGGACATAATTCTAATTTGATTGGAGAAAGGGAGATGTCAGAGGTGGGTGCATGGAACTGCCAGAATAGTGCTAGAGGTAGATATGTTTGGGATATTTAAAGTTCAAAGTTCAAATTTTGTTTATTTTTGAAGTATCTATACCATATAAAACTTTGTGGTTCTTCTTGCAGGTACTCAGAAAACAAAAAAAAAATACAATGGAAGCCATGAAAAACCACACACAAATAAAGTCTGCTACACATTCAGAATCAGGTTTATTACCACCAGCTTGTGATATGAAATTTGTTAACTTAGCAGCAGCAGTTCAATGTAATAAATAATCTAACAGAAAGAGAAAAAATAAATAAAATCAAACATAATAATAAATAAACAAGTAAATCAATTATGTATGTTGAATAGATGATTAAAATGTGCATAAACAGAAATACTGTATATTAAAAAAAGTGAGGTAGTGTCCAAAGGTTCAATGTCCATTTAGGAATTGATGGCAGAGGGGAAGAAGCTGTTCCTGAATCACTGAATGTGTGCCTTCAGGCTTCTGTATCTTCTTCCTGATGGTAACAATGAGAAAAGGGCATGCCCTGGGTGCTGGAAGTTAATAATGGATGCTGCCTTTCTGAGACACCGCTCTCTAAAGATATCCTGGGTACTTTGTAGGCTAGTGCCCAAGATAGAGTTGACTAGATTTACAACCTTCTGCAGCTTCTTTCGGTCCTTTGAAGTAGCCCCTCCATACCAGACAGTGATGCAGCCTGTCAAAATGCTCTCCATGGTACAACTATAGAAGTTTTTGAGTGTATTTGTTGACATGCCAAATCTCTTCAAACTCCTAATAAAGTATAGACACTGTCTTGCATTCTTTATGACTACATCAACATGTTGGGACCAGGTTAGATCCATAGAGATCTTGACAGCCAGGAACTTGAAGCTGCTCACTCTCTCCACTTCTGATCCCTCTCTGAGGATTGGTATGTGTTCCTTCATCTTACCCTTCCTGAAGTCCACAATCAGCTCTTCGTCTTATTGATGTTGAGTGCCAGGTTCTTGCTGTGGCATCATTCCACTTGTTGGCATATCTCACTCCTGTATGCCTTCTCGTCACCACCTGAGATTCTACCAACAATGGTTGTATCATCAGCAAATTTGTAGATCAGTGTGCAAAAGAGGACAAATTGTGCAAATAGTAAAACTAATTAAACAAATAACACATAGAACATCAATTGCAGAGATCCTGAAAGCGAACCCACAGCTGTGGAGCTAGTTCAACGCTCTGGCAAGTAAGACTGTTCCAGGAGCCAGATGGCCGCAGGGCAACAACTGCTTCCGAACCTGGCAGTGTGGGACCCAAGACTCCTGCATCTGCCACCTGATGGTAGTATTAAGGAGAGAGGGAGACTGGTTAAACACAGGCAGACAGCACTGAATATCTGTTTGTTTACCTTTCTCAGCCTTGAAGACTTTAATGTTGCTTGGCACAGAGTAATGGAGCTAAGCACAGTTTATCTTCCGCTGTCAGGCCTCAACGTAGTGTCTGACCCCAGCCACACTTGCATTTATGAGAACCTAGTTTGCCGAATCCTCCAGGAGATTGAAAAAATGGCAACTTGTTCAGATGGTTCAAAAGTACATCCCTTAGAGGGAAGTTACAGGTTACAGTTTGCAGTGATCGCAGTTCAGAAGAAGTATGTTTAGTATCTAGCAGTCTTGTGAGCTGCCCGCAAAACGTCGCTGCAGGTCACCAATGCCATTTCTTAGGCACATGGATGATAGAAAAATGGAGGGCTATTTAGGAGGGAAGCATTAGATTGATCTTAGAGAAGGATAAATGGTCAGCACAACATCACAGGCCGAAAGGCCTGTACTGTGCTGGAATGTTTTATGTTCTATGATCTTATCCAAGATTTTTATTAATATCAGAGAAGTAAATAGAAAAAACCATGTATCTTGAAAAAAATTAACATTGTGGATATTTTCCCAAGTCAATTAGCATCTGGAAGAGAAAAGCTGAGCTGATGTTTTTGATCTTAACCTTTATTAGAAATAGACAGTCCTAAAGGAGGCCTCTGAAAAGATAATCTTGCCTTTTTCTTTCCAGTAATTCGGTTTGTGTGTTAAAGCTGTTCTTGTAAGTGTTTTTTTTAATCTTCTCTCTCATCAGAACCCATGCTTTAGGATGGGTGGATGTACAATGCTTTTGCAGTGTTTAGGACTTGCTTGTTTTGGGATATTATTACAGGTAAGGCTCAAAAATCATTTTATGTGGTAATGTTACAGTATTTTCCTTTTATTGGGATTTAGAATATTGTGGAGACAGCAATAGATGTTTGATATGTGTGGTAGGCAGAGAGCATGAAATTTCTCTCAGTGAAACGTGATTTGGCAGTCACATTGTTCTGCTGGCATAGTTAATTTCTAGGAAGGACAATATCAAAATGACATCTTGGGTTTCTACATAATGAAACAGCCCAAAATTTTTCTCCAGAATTTACAAATGTATAATTACTTCATGATTTCAATTTTGGTTTTGCACTGGTTGGTATGTAGGGCAATATTAAGTTTGTAACTATGCATCTCAAACTTTTTTCCATTATCACTCTATAGCAGAGAAATTTCTTCTTCTTGTTAGTGCTAAACACTAGGTTTAACTAAGAGTTTAACTAATTTTTAACGAGTCTTGCAGTCTTGGAATGTGCAGAGATGAGTACATTGGATTACAATACGTTTTGTACATGGTTGCACAAGCAACCAGAGATGAATTTCTCAAACTAGTCATATTATATCATTCCAGTGTTGAATTAGGACAGTTCTTGTCAGTGACCTCTTAACATAGTATGTGAGAGCTTAGTTCAAGTAGAAGTAAAAATTGGAGAATCATCTTTCCCACTTTTGTTTAGTCTCTTGATATTTATAGTGGGGAATAGTTGGAAAATTTCAGTAGTCTGGACTTCACTCACCTGAAAGGGTGGTTGAGACAAAAATCCTCACCACATTTGAAAAGTGATGGGTCGAGTAGTTATGTGTAGCTTACAAAGATGTCAACCAAAGGTTGGAAATTGGAATTGGTTTATTATTGTCCCAGGTGCTGTGAGAACTTTATCTTGCGTACTGTTCATACAGATCAATTCATTACAGTGTATGGAATTAGAACAAGGTAAAACAAGAATAGTGCAGAATAAAGTACGAGAGCAATGGACAAAGTGTACTGCTGGTAGACAAAAACGTACAAGATCATAATGAGGTGAAGTCAAGTGTGCACCTTATCGGTCTAGGGAACCATTCAGTAATCTTGTAACAGTGCAGTAGAACCTGTCCTTGAGCTTGGTGGTACGTGCTTTCAGGCTTTTGTATCTTCTGCCCATGGGAGAGGGAATTTGGAATGTTCTTAGCAGCTCATATTTGCCTGGAATGGGCTGAATTCTTCAATTGTGCTATCATTGTCTATAAGCTAAAGAAGGTTCACATTTTGCTTTTACCTTACAATATATATTTTCTTGCAGACTCTTATAGCAGGCTGGGATGAGCTAGAATGTCATCGTGTGTTCAACTTTCTGAATGAAAGTGCAAATCTGCCTCGAAAAATGCAAAGTGTGGTGCGCAGTAGACCAGGTAACAAGCATCACAATTAAGCAGACAGGATCTAGCTGTGAAACTGTGATATGACAATGTGGCACACATGCTGATTGATAAAAACAATTTAGCTTTTGCTAGGTCAGTGGATGGTTTGAGGGAAAACGGACTAAAGTTTACATTGTTAGAGCAATGAGATGAAATACTTGGAGATGTGGCCATTAACAGTAAACTGCTTCAGTGAACATGTCACTCCAACTCTGTCTGTTAATTCACAGATGTGATGCTGGACTCAGCAACTCTTTGTAGTAATTAGCCCCAGTGAAGTTATCATTAACAATCATTGTTTAAATAAAAATTAATACAGTACAAAACTCTTAGGCACATACTGTATATATAGCTAGAATGCCTAAGACTTTTGCACAGTACTGTAGGTAATTTTATGCAAAAAAAACAGATTTCACAGTGTGAATGATGATAGACCTGATTCTGATGTGGGATATGGGTCTCTTTTGTGGACTGAGAGTAGGAATGAGGCAGGGAAAGGGGAAGTGTGGTTGGGAAAAGGTGAAGGGACAGGGGAAGGAGTGTGAAGCACCAGAGAGACATTCTGTATTGATCAATAAACCAATTATTTGGATTCTAACTTGGTGTCTCAGGGCTGGGTGTGTCTTCAGCCACGCCACCACCCCTCTTGCCTGGCACTCCTTCTCTACCACCTGTCCCAAATCTTTTCTGCGGCACTCCACCCTTGCCATTCCCAACATCCTTTGCTCTCCCCAGATGTACAAACTCGCTGTCTGTTCTGCATTGACAAATACAAAAGTCTTAGGCACCCTAGCTATATCTATGTGCCTAAGACTTTTGTACCATACTTTATGTACAGACATGGACAGGGGAAATCCTGGTAAGATAGTAAGCCTCACCAACCAGAAAGTCCCAGATTGATTGTTTCAATATCACCTGCTGATCCTGCCATTGACTTCATTAGTACCAGAGGGAAAAAGATCTTCAGTTGTTCTTATTCGTTGTTACTTTCAGGTGACAGAAGCTTCCCAATATGCCGGAATAATTTGACAAACTGACATACAACATTCATGCATGAAAAGTTGCCTCTGGGGTAAAGTTCCGTAGTGTGGCTGGCACCAACAAGGGGTGAAAACTTTAAGAAGACAGGGATTTTGAATTCCATCTATAATCTGTTGTAACTGTTTATCTCAAAGCAATTCAGTATGAGCCTCCTATTTACAGAGATGTTTATTATTTACTGGGATTCATTGCAAGGGTTCTGATTTAAAATTAATTATTTAATTGTGAATTCCTATTTGGAAATTAGATTCCAAAACATCTGAAAATAAATAGGTTATCACAAGTACCAGTACATGAGATTTGGCCACCTCTTCACTTGCAGTGCTTAGTCTTGCCACCAGAGGCTGCTAAGGTATAATGGAACATGTTTAATTTGCCAAGTAAGTTGAAGTTTTAAGGTCTTTAGAATCTCCTTTGACAGTGTAAACTTTATCAGCCTGATCATAACATTGCTCTGGAGAAGCCACGTTTAGAGCAGAGGTGTACGGTTCTTGCAAGACTCATTGTTGTAATTCTGCAATTCCTCATATAGCGTGTTCTCTTCTCCATCACATTGCTTTCGGCAAGCTCATGGAATGCTATTGAGTGGAGATTAGAGAGTTCTGTATGGATAAAACATCCAGACATTAAGAATCGATGGCACTATATTGAGGAAATTCAGGGAAATTCTTCCTTATGTTTGATCTACATTTATCCTTCAGCCAATACCAAACCAATGATTTCTACCACCAAGGAGAATAAAAGCAACAGGTTCCACTATCTGGATGTTTCCTATAGGTCATAACTTTGTGTGGGGTGACTTAATAGAGGGGTCTAAGATAACAAGAGGCATAGATAGGTAGATAAAGTGAATGGGGTGGGGGGGGGTGGGGAACAGAGAAAACCGCCAGATGTAGTTTTGTAGTTTTTCAGGCAGTGTGGTGGCTACACTACCAGGAGTGGCAGAGGCAGATATGTTAAGAACATTTAAGAAGACACATGGATGAAAGAAAAATGGAGGGCTATGTGGGAGGGAAGGGTTAGGCTGATCTTGGAGTAGGCAAAAAGATCATGGGCTGCAGGGCCTGTACTGTGCTCTGCATTTCTTAGATCTTAAATCATTCACCAGAATCCTGAAGGTCCCTTCCCAGTAGTGATGTGGGAATACCTCCATTTGAAGAACTGCTTTAAGTTCATGTAACTGGCTCAGTGTTTGGCTTTTCAAGGGTAAGTACTAATAGGCAACAAATACTAGTTCCGAAAACAAAAACCCAATAATCAAAGTATATTTGTGGTTATTATTGTATTGTTGCTGGTAACCAGTATTCTGATACTATATATTATAAGAGTAACTGCACTCCCGGAGTATTTCTTTGGCTGTAATCAACTTTGAAAAAAATTATTTAACACCTTCAGATTTAAAATATTGCAAAGTGCTCTAAACAGTGAAAGCTATGGGATATTTAATTCTGTCCACCAAAGAAAGAAAAGGGTTTCAGCTAATATCTTCTCTTAGCTGACTGTCAATACGTGCATCTCAGGGATGTGTGCTTGGCCCACTGCTCTACTCTGTCTATACTCATGACTGTGTGTACCACAGCTGATGACACTACTGTTGTTGACAGAATATCAGATGGCGATGAGGAGGCACACAGAAATGAGGTAGAATTTCTGGTTGATTGCTGTCACAATTCATTGTCGGCAAGACCAGGGAGTTGATTGTGGACCAGGAAGGGGAAGTTGAGTGTGTACACAAACCAGTCTTCACTGACTGTAAGACCATACGATATAGGAGGAGAATTAGGCTATTTGGCTCATTGAGTCTGCTCCGGATTTCATCATGGTTGATCTATTTCCCTCTTAGCCACAATCTCCTGCCTTCTCACCATAACCCTTCATGCTCTACCTAATCAAGAACCTATCAAACTCTGCCTTAAATGACACGTCCAGCACTCATGGCAACAAATTCCGCAGATTCACCACTCTTTGGCTAAAGAAATTCCTCCTCATCTGATGCACTATCAATAACTCTGAGACGTGGGTTAAGGTAGGCTTTTATTGGCTGGAAGAAAGCACAAGCAACAAGTGACCATCACACAACATCCTGGAGACTGAGGAAGGGTCTGTGTCTCCAACAGCCTTTATACTGGGGTCTGTGGGAGGAGCCACAGGAGCAGTCAGCGGTGGGGGGGGGGGGGGGCGTGTCCAGACAGGTATATGTAGTTCAGCACATCATCTCCATTCTAAATAGACATCCCTCTATTGTGAAGCTGTGTCCTCTGGTTTTAGACTCCCCCACCACAGGAAACAACCTCTCCACATCTACTCTATTAAGGCCTTTCAATGAAATCCCCCAGCATTCTTCTGATTTCCAGTGACTACAGGCTCAGAGCCATCAAACGCTCATCATATGATAAGCCTTTCAATCCCAGAATCATTTTCATAAACCTCATTTGAACCCTCTTCAACATCAATACATCTTCACTTGGCTAAGGGGCCCAAAACTTTACTTAGATAAGGGGCTCACAATACTCTAAGTGAGATTTCAATGATGCCTCACTAATCCAGTCATCAGTGGAAATGGTGAGCAGCCTCAAGTTCCTCTGCATCAACATCTTAGGATCAACACATTGATGCAGTCATGAAGAAGGCATGACATCACTTCTACTTAGATTAGGAGTTTGGGGAGATTTAGTACATCACCACAGACTCATGCAAATTTGTACAGATGTATGGTGGAGAGCATTTTGACTGGTTTCATCACCATGGTGTGGAGCCTCTGATGCACATGATCACAAGTGGCTACAGGGAGCTGTAGACCTAGCTAGTTCCATCATGGGCACAAGGCTCCCCACTATTGAAGACATCTTTGAGAGGTGATGCCTCAAGATGGCATCAATCATTAAAGTCCCTCACCATCTGAGACATGCTGTCTTTGCATTACTGACACTGGGTAGGAGGTACAGGAGCCTGAAGATCCACACTCACTGTCAGATTTCTGAACAGTCCGTGAACCAATGAGCACAGTACCTTGTTACTCTACTTAATTTTGTAATGTAGTAATTTTTATGCCTTGCACAGTACTGCTGCTGAAAATCAACTTGTTTCATGTCATACAAGTCAGTGATGATAAGCCTGATTCTGATTCTCATCAAATTAATACACATTCAAAAATCTAGTACTGCCTTAGTATAGTCCAGATGTGTCAGCCCAGAATTTTGTGCTAAGATATTCGATGGGGATGAAGATCTTCAACCTTCAAGTAACAAGAGGGAATATCAAATAATAGGAAGAATATTTCTTAAAACATATTTTAAGTGATATTTTGTGCATGGGGAGATCTCCAACATCAAAGTAACTCCTGTGCTGATAGAGAGTTTGTTGTAACCTTCAAATAAATCACTTAATTCCCTTCACCCATCTACTTTAGTCCTTTTCAGCCATAGCCAGTAGACCCAAATCTGCCTCCCGCTTCGACCTTGATTTGATCGGGTGCCTTCAAACTGTGGATCCCACCATAGCCAACTCCAGTTCCAAAGTCTCCGGACACCTTCAGACCACAAATTACACAGCCTCTAGCTCTGGCTCCAGCCCCGACCTTGGTCACCACCACCTCCAGACTGAGAATGTTTTCACTGCCACTGGGCCCCCTGGGCTCCCCTTCCCCACCACCACTTTGCAACTCCGGGTCTTTTAGGCCCCCAGTCACCTCTTGGGCCCTCAGAGCCTCTATGTTCCTCCCCCTACCTTCCCTGAACACCTCAACCCTCCCCCCTTCTGATGCCATCAATTCTCCTCCCCCCCCATCCCAGTTCTAATCCCTGCCGTATCTTCACCATTCCCTCTGACAGTTCCCTCTCTGATGTGGAATGTTCTGTCCTCAGCAAAGGCCTTACCTTTGTCCCTCTTAGCCTGCACCTCAGTGAGATCTGTGCCCGTCATGAAGCCAAGCTCTTTTTCCATTGCCTCCATTTCCAAACCACCCTGCATTCCCCAACCTGCATTGATGGACCCTTCTCCTATCTCCATCCCTCCTCATCTTCTTGGTTACCCCATTCTGGTTCTCTGCCAACTCTGGATCTTTTCATCTCGAATTGCTGATGAGACATCAACTGGTTCAACTTCAGCACTCCTCTCTCCTCCTCAAACCTTACCCCCTCTAAATGCACTGCCCTCCACTTTCTGTACATCAATCCCAACTCTACCATCAAACTTGCAGACAAAGGAGGTGCTGTTGTAGTGTGGGGGGCTGACCTCTACCCTGCTAAGGCGTAGTGGCAACTCTCAGATACCTCATACACCCTTTGAAAAGGACCTCCTCCGGACCATCACTGACATCAAATCTGGAGATCTCCCATCCACTGCTGCCAAACTCATTGTTCCTTTACCCAGCACTGTTCGTTTCCATCTCCTACCCAGGATGACTGTCTCTGGAGACAAATTGTGTACTTCCATCTTTTATAAACCTACCAATTCCCACGGCTATCTTGACTATTCCTCTCCCGCCCTATCTCCTATAGAAATGTTATTTCCTTTTCTCATTTCCTTAATCTCTGCTGCATCTGTTTCCAGAACGAGGCTTCCTGTCCTTCATCATTGACACTGCCCTCACCTGCATCTCCTCCATTTCCTGTGCATTTGTGCTCACCACATCTTCCTACTGCCTTAACAGTGATAGACTTCCTCTCGTCCTCACCTACAACCCCGTGAGCCTCTGCATCCAATACATCATTCTCTGCAACTGTTGCCACTTTCAAAGGATTCCTATCACCAAACACATCTTTACTCCCCTCCAAACTCACCACTCTGCTTTCTGCAGAGATCCTTCCCTCCGTGATTTCTTTGTCCATTTGTCTGTTCTTACTGATCTCCCTCCTGGCACATATCACTGCAAGCGACAGAAATTCTACACCAGCCCATTAATTTCCTCCCTCACCTCCATTCAAGGCCCAAACTGTTCTTCCAGGTGAGGCAATATTTCACCTGCGAATCTGTTGGGGTTGCCTATTGTATCTGGTGCTCCTGATGCACCACCTCTAAATTGGTGGGACTTGACATAAGTTGGGGGCTGCTTTGTTGAGCGCTTTCGCTTCATCTGGCAAAAGCGGAATTTCAGCAGTGGCCAAGCAATATAGTTCCTATCCCTATTCCTGTTCTGACATGTCAGTCTATGGCCGCCTCTTCTGCCACGATGGGGCCCCTCCCAGGGGGAGGAACAACACCTCATATTCTGTCTAGGTAACCTCTAATCTGCATTGATTTTGCATTCCGGTAATTTTTTTTTCCTTTTTTTCTTTTCCCCTCCCCTGTTCTCCCCAGTCTGGCCTTTCACCTCTTCTGCCTATCACTTGCCCTCCTTCTTCCCTTTCTCCTAAGGTCCGCTCCCCTGTCCTATCAGATTTCTTCTTCTCCAGCCCTTTACCTTTCCCACCCACCTGGCTTCACTTATCACCTTATAGTTTGTCCTCTTCCCCTTCCCCCACCTTTTTATTCTGGCGCCTTCCCCCATCCTTTTCAGTCATGATGAAGGTTCTTGGCCTGAAACATCATTTCCATAGATACTGCCCAACCTGCTGAATTCCTCCAGTATTTTATATGTGTTGCTCTGATAGAAGTGAAATTGCTGCTTGCTGCAGTACGGTGGTAATTTAGGGCATCTGAGGTTGTGAAAGGCATTAATTGAGTGCAAGTCTTTTACTGTTTTGGCAGTCTTTGGGACAATGCACACTTCATTGACTCTGATTTGAATCTATTGGCTATGGCAGAAAAGGACTGTGGCCTGGGGAAGAGGAAGTATGCCATTTAGTCGGGGGATACAAGCTCTATATCAGCACAGGAGTCATTTTGGAGATTTCCCTATGCACAAAATATCACTTTAAATATGTTTTAAGAAACAGTCTTCCTATTATTTGATATTCCTATTCCTTACTTGACATTTATATGGCAAAAGGACCTGGTCTCTAGTGTTTATCAGTGATGTTTTTGGCCTGGTTGACTGGAGGCAAAGCAATCAAAACCCCATTTATGTTATGGATCTGGGAAAATGCCTTTTATTGCCCTGCACATTTGTCACTGGTGCATGGCTACTCATCAAACTACGGTGGAAGAAATGTAGATGCCTGCTCTAAGCCTACCACAATACAGTATTTCAAAGTACATTCGAGCACTTTTTTTACACAGTAGCATAGTGCTTTTGTTGATGAGATTTTATGGAAACCAGTTGCAGTGGGTGTGAATTTGTTTAGCTTGTGTGTAGGAAACTCAATTTTAAGCTCAGATTCAAGAATCTATACCTGTGTTTTATAGAATTATTTCATATGCATTTGGATGAGTTGGCTCTATCCTTTTGCTTGCCCTTTTCAATTTATGAAAGAAACATTTGGTGATCTTCAGCACAAGGGATCCCAGCTCTTGTATGACATTTTAGAAAGATGTTTCTGTATGCTCAGTGTTTCACATAATTCCGTATTACCTAAGATCTAGAAATGATGGAATTTATATCTAGCCTTTTCCTCCTCCTATCTCCTGCAATCTATATGCTTTTAAAATTTAAATATTATGTAGTTAATTAATCCAATAAAACACAACAGTTCATGCAGATGCTCTCGGAATTGTTCCTCAGAATTATATCCAGGGTGCCAGTGACAAACTGCATTGTGGGCACGGGGAGGGACTTCTGGAATAAATATTATATATTATATCGAATAAATTTATCCTGGAATTTTACCTTTTAGAATAAATGATAATACCTTTTATGAACTTCCTATCTCACATATTTTGTTTCTTTAGCTTTCATTCTCAAATCTTTGCTTTGTCCAACAAAACAAAATTTATGTGGTACTATCATATGAAGTAAATACCTATTCTGATGATTTGAATCGTCTTAGTTTTAGGTTTGATACAAATTCTAAAAATATTTTTTTGTATTTCTCTCAAATTAGGTACGACCAGAAAGCTGGAATTACAGGTTCGCCTGTTTTACCGACGGGTTCTATTAGATCACTGGGAGCATCAGTGTGATATAGCTTTCTGGCTGACTCGCATACTAAAGCCTTGGCCAATGGTAAATCAAGCCAGATTGCTGTACTTGCTGTATGGGCCCATGTCCATCAATGATGGTAAGAGCAAGCTTCAAACATATTTTTTAAAAGTCAAGTTTTCTCCTATTTTTTGACTTATTTGACTCTGGAACAACCTTTCACCATGTGACTCGTGGGAATCCAGACAGTACGTACTCTTTTGGAATCAAATATATGCAAAGCATTTAGATTTTAGAAAGCGAACAGTATCTATAGTAAAAAAAATATAGTTTCATGATTTAATTAATGTTACTTCTAATTTCCTTTTGAAAATTTCCGTGCTGACTTACAGTTTCATGAAGATTGGTCTTGTTCTTGTACACTCAGCATGTTTTCCATAGTGAGTCGTGAGGATGATGCAGAGAGGTTTCATGGGGATAGCAACAAACTAAGTGAATGGGCAGGGAAAGGGAAGAGGGCATGTTGAGGGTAATCATGGTTGGAAAAAGGGAAAGGGAGAAGGGAGGGAGTGGAAAGACGTTCCGTAATGATCAATAAGCCAATTGCATGGAATCAAATGACCTTGCCACCTCTTCCACACCCATTCCACTCTTACCGTTTCCAACATCCAAATTTACACACTGGCTCCCCACTCCATGTTGACAAGTACAGCAGTGTGCAAAACTCATAGGAACCCAAGCTATATGTATGTGTGTTTAAAAAAATTTTTGCACATCTTCTTTAAACATTTGTCTTCTTGTCTTAAATGGACGTCCTCTAATACTTGACATATCTATTCTAGGAAGAAGATTCTGAAGATTCTCATAATCTTTTTAACTTTTATCAGGTCTCCCCTCACTCTCTGACACTCCAGAGAAAACAATCCAAGTTTGTCCAACTACTCTATATACAGTAGCTCATACCTTCTAAACTAGTTAGCACCCTTTCTCAATTCTCCGCATTTTTCTTGTTAATGTAGGGGATTTGAGTACAAGAGTACAAATGTCTTTTTGCATGTACTGTATATAGGTCTCTGGTGAGACTGCATCTATAATATTGTTTACAGGGTTGGTCTCCCTGTTTAAAGAAGGATATATTTAGGAGAAGGGGTTCAACAAGGGTGGGACAGTGCTTTACAGTACCAGTGACCTGTGCTCAATTCTTGTTGCTGTCTGTAAGGAATTTGAACGTTCTCCCCGTGACTGCATGGGTTTCCTTCCACAGTCTAAAGACATACTGATTAGTAGGTTAATTGTTCATTGTAAACTGCCCTGTGATTAGGTAGCAGGTGTTGCTGGGCAGTACAGTTTGAAGGGCTGTAAGGGCCTACTCCACACTGTATCCATATAAATAAATATATAGGCATCCGTTAATCTCAAGAGACCATGGGTTTGTGCCTTGGGAAGTTTCCAGGGCGCAGGCCTGGGCAGGGTTGTATGGGAGACCGGCAGTTGCCCATGCTGCAAGTCTCCCCTCTGCACACCACTGATGTTGTCCAGGGGAAGGGCTATAAATAAATAAATAAATTACAAAGCAACACACATAATGCTGGAGGAACTCAAACAAGTCAGCAGCATCTATGGAAATGAATGAACAGTCGATATTTCAGGCCGAGACCCTTCTTTGGGACTGAAAAGGAAGGGGGAGGACATAAGAATAACAAGATGAGAGATGGAGAAGAAGGACTGTGATAGGAGAGGAGTGTGGACCACAGGTGAAAGGGAAGGGGGAGGGGACCCAGGGGAGGTGATAGGCAGGTGAGAAAGGGTCAGAGTGGGAAATAGAAGAAGAACGGAGGGGGAGAGAACAAATATGCGCCTGAAGGAGAAATCGATATTCATGCCATCATGTTGGAGGCTAACCAGATGGAATGTAAGGTGCTGCTCTTCCACTCTGAGGGTGGCCTCACCGTGGCACGAGAGGAGGCCATGGACCGACATGTCAGAACAGGAATGGGAATTAAAATGTTTGGCAACCGGGAAGGTCTGCTTTTGGCAGATGGAGCGGAGGTCTTGATGAAGTGCTCCCCTAGTTTACAACAGATCTCACCAACATAGAGGAGGCTGCATCAGGAGCACAGGACACAATAAACAACCCCAGCAGCTTCACAGATGAAATGTTGCCTCACCTGGGAGGACTGTTTGGGGCCCTCAGTGGAGGTGAGGGAGGAGGTGAATGGGCAGGTGCATCACTGCAGGGATAAGTGCTGGGAGGGACAGATGGACAAGGGAATCATGGAGGGAGTGATCCTTGCAGAAAGTGGAGTGGAGATATATTTTGTGGCAGGATCCCTTTGGAGATGGTGGATGCGGCAGCAGATGGGGTAGTAGGTCCTTAAGGACAAGGGGAACTCTATCCCTGTTAAGGTGGCAAGAAGATGGGGTGAGTGCGGATGTATGGAAATAGAGGATGCGGATGAGGGTAGCATCAATAGTGGAGGAAGGAAAACTCCGTTCTTTGAAGAAGGAGGAATATGATGTCCTGGAAAGGAAAGCCACATCCTGGGTATAGATGCGATGGAGGTGGAGGAACTGAGAAAAGGGACTAGCACTTTTACAGGAGATAGTGCGGAATGAAGTATAGTCGAGATAACTGTGGGAATCGCGAGGTTTCTAAAAGATGTTGCTTGACAGTTTGTCTCCAGAGATGAGGACAGAGAGCTCAGTAAAGGGGAGGGAGCTGTCAGAAATGGACCAAGTGAATTTAAGGGTAGGATGGAAGTTAGAGGCAAAGTTGATGAAATTGGTGAACTCAGCATGGGTGCATGAAGCGTCACCAATGCAGACGTCAGTGTAGCAGAGGAAGAGCACTATCAGGAAAGGCTTGGAGCATAGACTGTTCTATGTAGCTAATGAAGAGGCAGGCATAGCTGGGCCCCATGGGGGTGCCTATGGCTAACCCTCATTTCTGGGGAAAGTGAGAAGAGCTGAAGGAAAAATTGTTGAGGGTGAGGACCAGTTCTGCCAAAAGGAGGAGGGTGGTGGTGAAGGCGACTGGTTGGTTCTTTTTATTGAGAAAGAAACATAGAAACATAGACAACCTACAGTGCAATACAGGCCCTTCGGCCCACAAAGTTGTGCCGAACACATCCCTACCTTAGAAATTACTAGGCTTACCTATAGCCCTCTATTTTACTAAGCTCTATGTACCTATCTAAAAGCCTCTTAAAAGACCCTATTGTATCTGCCTCCACCATTGTTGCCAGCAGCCCATTCCACGTACTCACCACTCTCTTGAGTAAAAAACTTACCCTGACATCTCCTCTGTACCTACTTCCCAGCACCTTAAACCTGTGTCCTTTTGTGGCAACCATTTCAGCCCTGGGAAAAAGCCTCTGACTATCCACACAATCAATGCCTCTCATCATCTTATACACCTCTGTCAGGTCACCTCTCATCCTCTGTCACTCCAAGCAGAAAAGATCGAGTTCACTCAATCTATTCTCTTATGGCATGCTTCCCAATCCAGGCAACATCCTTGTAAATCTCCTCTGCACCCTTTCTATGGCTTTCACATCCTTCCTGTAGTGAGGCAACCAGAACTGAGCACAGTACTCCAAGTGGGGTATAACCAGGGTCCTATATAGCTGCAACATAACCTCTCGGCTCCTAAATTCAATCCCACAATTGATAAAGGCCAATACACCATACACCTTCTTAACCACAGAGTAATCCTGGGCAGATGCTTTGAGCATCCTATGGACTCGGACCCCCAGATCCCTCTGATCCTCTGCACTGCCAAGAGTCTTATCATTAATACTATATTCTGCCATTATATTTGACCTACCAAAACGAACCACTCCATCTGGGTTGAACTCCATCTGCCACTTCTCAGCCTAGTTTTGCATCCTATCATTGTCCCGCTGTAACCTCTGATAACCCTCCACAGTATTCACAACACCTCCAACCTTTGTGTCATCAGCAAACTTATTAACCTATCCCTCCACTTCCTCTTCCAGGTTATTTAGTAGGGGTCCCAGAACAGATCCTTGAGGCACTCCACTGGTGACTGACCTCCATGCAGAAAATGACCTGTCTACAATCACTCTTTGCCTTCTGTGGGCAAGCCAGTTCTGGATCCACAAAGCAGTGTCCCCTTGGATCTCATGCCTCCTTACTTTCTGAATAAGCCTTGCATGGGGTATCTTATCAAATGCCTTGCTGAAATCCATATACCCTCCATCTACTGCTCTACCTTCATCAATGTGTTTAGTCACATCCTCAAAACTTCAATCAGGCTCATAAGGCATGACCTGCCTTTTACAAAGCCATGCTGTCTACTACTATTCATATTATACCTCTCCAATTGTTCATAAATCCTGCCTCTCAGGATCTTCTCCATCAACTTACCAACCACTGCAGTAAGACTCACTGGTCTATAATTTCCTGGGCTATCTCTACTCCCTTTCTTGAATAAAGGAACAACATCTGCAACCCTCAATCCTCTGGAACCTCTCCCGTCCTCATTGATGGTGCAAAGATCATCGCCGGAGGCTGAGCAGTCTGAGCTTTGAAGTGCAGAGCTTTGAGGTCTTCTTGATGGGAGATAGAAGTGTGGAAGTGAAAATGAGGTGGTCAGGGTCAGGGAACTGAAAGTTACTAAGGAGATTGAGACCATCAGTAGTGTCGCGGATGTAGCTGGGAAGGGACTAAACCAAGGGGATAGGATGGAGTTGAAATATGAGGACATGAGTTCAGTGGTGCAGGAGCAGGCAGAGACATTAGGCCTACCCAGACAGGTTTGTGGATCTTGGTAGGAGGTAGAAGTGAGCAGTGCGGGTTAAGGGAACAGTGAGTTTAGTGGCAGTGGATGGGAATTCTCCAGAGTTGATGAGGTTAATGATGGTGTCAGAAACAGTTTTAACGAAGTTTCACCAAACGGAATCCTTGGATGGAAGGACTGTCCTATGCAGAGACTTTAATTAGGAATCTACCACATTATACAGTCTAAAGTTTTGAAGAAAAGTGATGATAAAATAATTTATTGAGGAATGGTTGATGTGGAATTGATGCTTGCCTAGCTTGAGGTGACTAAAACTAGGAGTCACAATCTCAAAATAAGGTAGTTAGATATTGATATGAGAAGAAGTTTCTTTACCTAAGAGGGTTATTAAGACTCCACCCTGAGTATCCCCGTAGATTTTCAGTTATGAACAAAATCAAGGGAATACAGTAGAGGAGCGAGTGTTAAGAACATAAGAAATAGAAGCAGTGTGAGCTTCTTCGTGCCTGCTCTGCCATTTAATATCATGGTTATTACTGTCTTAGAGACTAGAGACTGGAAACTAGAATTATATATTCTATTCCAAATGTAGCCTCATGCAGGGCCTATGTGATTGTACCAAAGCCAAGGAAGTCAATAGTTTGTATTGTCATATGTAAACATCGGTGCAATGAAAAATGTAATTGCAGCAGCATCACAGGCATCATATAGGCAGCATTTATAAGGTAACAAATTATACACAATTTTTACAAGAAAATACAGTTAGAAGAAAAACAAAGTCCATTTTAGTGCCAAGTGGTCATAGTGTTGCTAAACTGTAGTGATGCAGATGTAGCTGTGAATGGAATGCATGGTCTGGATAGTGGGGATCTTTGATCTGGATGTGAAGATCTTTTGTCCGGATGGTGGGGATTTTTGCTCCTGATGGTAGCTGTGAGTAGAAGGCATGGTCAGGGTGCTGGGAATCTTTGATATAGAGTATGGGAATATTTGGTCTGAGTGGTGGGGATTTTTGATCCTGATGGTAGTGGCAATTAGAAGGTTCAGTCCAGATGGTAGGGATTTTGATGATGGCTGTTGCCTTCTTGAGGTAATGCCTCCTGTAGATAATGCTAATGGTGGTGAAAGAAATGCCTGTGATGTATTGGATAGAATCCACTACTATCTGCACTTCTTATGTTCCTGTGGATTTGAATTGATATACCACACCATGACGCAAACCAGTCAGGATACTTCCAACAGTACATCTGTAGAGGTTGGGTGTGAGGTTCTAGAAACATAGAAATCTACACCATATTACAGGCCTTTCGGCCCACAATGTTGTGCTGATCACGTATCCTACTCTAGAAACTGCCTAGAATTTCCCTACCACATAGTCCTCTATTTCTCCAAGCTCCATGTACCTATCTAAGAGTCTCTTAAAATACCCCATTGTATCTGCCTCTACCACCTTCGCTGGCAGTGCATTCCACACACTCACCACTCTGTGTGAAAATCTTACCTCTGACATCCCCCTTGTTTGATGATAAGCTGTACTTCCCTGACTTCCAAAGAAAGTAAAGACCCTGGTGTGCTTTCCTTATGATTGCATCTGTGTGCTGGACAAAGCATCCCTACTGATGTACTCAAATGGTCTTGCAGTAAAAGCCAGCATTTGCCTTCCTAATTGCTTGTTGCACCTGTACTTTAATTTTCAGTAATCCATGTACAAGAACACCTTGAAATTTCTCACCCTTTAAAATCTACTCTTTGTCTTACTAATTTCTTCTTGTATCTCCATGTTAATTTTAAGTAAGTGCGTAAGGATATTCAGTTCCCTTTGATCACCTACATTGTCAATCTCTTGCCATATAAAATCACTCTGCTTTTTTACTTTTCTACTATAGTAGATGAATTTAGATTTTTTCCACATTATATTCCATTTGCTTCCATTGCCTATTCACTTAATTGGTCTGTATCTCCATGAAGCCTCTCTCCATCCTCCTCACAGTTCCTAGCATAGTATCATTCACAAACTTGTATAGACTATATGTCACACTTGATCCTCTATTCCACCGGGGGTCTCCGCACTAATCATTGCAGTTACAGGGTTACAAGATAACCAGTTTGTTTCAGTTTTTTTCTATCCTTAAGCCAATCTTTAAACCACACCTTTGTATTACCTCAATTCACTGTGCCATTTTCAGTTAGTAATGTCTTGTGCGGTTCCTTCTTGAAAGCCTTCTGAAAACCTATACATCATGTTAACTGGTTCACCCTGGGCTAGTCTGCTAGTTACAGCCTCAAAGAAAATCTTAAATTAGTGAAACTGATTTTGAGGTGAAAGATCAACTAAGCTCCTAGCGAATGATAGAACCAACATGAAGGGCCAAATGGTATTCTTGTATTTTTCCAAGAATTAATGATACACATTGCTTTTAAAATGCTCCATAAATACAATTTGTTTGCTTATTTTACCATTCAGGTCAAATCTATTGGCATCATATGACCCAGATACCTGCCTGTGATGAGAATATGGAGGGTCTTGCCGCAGCAGTAAGATTGCTGCATGAAAATGCTAAAGAATGGACAGCTGATGACATTTTTACCTTGTTAGAAGAATTATCAGGTAATATCTGCTTTAAAACTTTCAAAAATGAGAAAAAGATTGTAAATGAGTGTGCAGCATCACCATTTTAAGGTCCAAGAAAAGATTAATGCCACAGTATCTTAAAAAAAAACATGAAATACTGTCATAGAACAAAAAATAGATGATTCCAGAGAGGGAAAATAAATTCAGGAGAACACTTCAAGGAGGTAAGGAATACTGGAAAATTAGGAATTATTGAAGACTGCGAAAATGAATGGCGTAACGAATCAGGCTTGAGGACAACTTTTTGATTAAGTTCATGGGTGACATTTCTAAAATCCCACCAGGACTGGAACTATAAAGTTCCATGGAGTACCTTTCTAATCATCAGACCTTTTCCTTAATCAGATATTCATGTGATGATTTGTTTTAAATGCATTGTGTAACATAACATTAGGCATTTGTTATGTTACACAATGCATTTAAATCGGCTACTTTATTATATACTTCCTGTACCTAATAAAGTGGCCTCTAAATGTATGCTCGTGGTCTTTTGCTACTATACCCCATTCACTTTAAAGTTTGCCATATTGTGCATTTAGAGATGCTTTTCTGTACATAACTGTTGTAATGTGTGGTTATTTGAGTTACTGTCGCCTTCCTGACAGCTTGAACTAGTCTGGCTGTTCTCCTCTGACCTCTCTCATTAACAAAGTGTTTTTGTTCATATAACTGCTGCTCACTGGATGTTTTTCACTCCATTCTCTGTAAATCCTCAGGATATTGTGTGTGAAAGTCCCAGGAGGTCAGCAATTTCTGAGATACTCAAACCACTCTGTCTGGCACCAACAATTATTCCATAGTCACTTAGATCACATTTGTTTCCCCCTTCTGATGTTTGGCCTGAACCTCTTGACAATGTCCACATGCTTTTATGCATTGAGTTGCTGCCATATGATTGGCTGATTAGATATTCACATTAATGAGTAGGTGCACATGTGTACCTAATAAAGTGGCCACTGAGTGTAAATTGTTTTTTGGAAACATACATACTATTCACTGCAATCTCTTACTTGTCAGATATCCACAGGATGTTCCTCTGACAATTAAAGGGATAAAGTTTGAGGTTCTGAATTATCTATATTAAAACACTAAATAAAATAGTACTTCAGCATGTGGCTGAGTGGGTTGTGTGTTTGATTAATTTTACATTCTAAATTAGTTGACCTAATTTTCAGCACTGTTAGCATGTTAAAGCTGACCACAGCAAGCCAGAATTAAGAGGGGATCAAAAACTCACTGACTCATGGTTTTGTCCCCTAAATAATATTTAACAATTCTTGCTAAACAGTGTAGGCGTGCACATCAGATGAAGAAAGGATGGGACTTGGATGTGATGTCCCAAGAGCTAACCAACGTATCCCATCTAAGCTCTAAATTTTAGGTAATGCTGATGCCTATAGATATGTACCCCATAAGAGTTTATGCCTTGAAACAGAAAGCAGAAAAGAAGAGGAATTTACTGTAATTTATGGAGTAATGATGCATTGTTATCGTTTTTTTTTACCAGGTTTTCCCCAAGAATGGCTCTTAGAGAACAGTGCTCGGCTTCTGATCTGTTGTGGGAATAATATGAGCTTTACATTCCTGGCCAATAAAGCTGTAAATGGGAGGCTAAATGAACTTGCCACACTCATTGTGTTCCTGTCTTTGGTGAGTGGAAAGGAAATGAGTAAATCAGGTCACTCATCCTGGAAGAAAGTACTTGTGTTCAGATATCCTGATATTTTAAAATATTTGTATCTTCATAAGGATAGAGATTAGCTTTATTTATCACATGAACTTCAAACTGAATTGTGAACTGCACCATGTCAGTGACCAACACAGTCCAAGTATGTGCTGGGGAAAACCTGCAAGTGTTGCCATGCTTCCAGTGCCAACATAGTATGCCCACAATTTACTATTCCTAACCTCATGTCTTTGGAATATGGAAGGAAACCAGAGCACCTAGAGGAAAACCCATACAGTCACAGGGAGAACGTACAAACTCCTTACAGGTAGCGGCAGGAATTGAATACTAGTTGGTGATCGCTGGTGCTGTGAAGTGTTATGCTCTGCACTATGCTACTGTGGCCACACCATTTTTAGTTACCTTGTTAGTTGAGAAAATCTGGAAGATGGATTTGGCTACTAAAAGAGGAGATTATAAAAATTAAGTCATAAGGAACATTACAAATCTTGGTGTTGATGTCCACCAGCACTTAAAAAATGACAAATTATTCCATTTTCCACAACCAGACCTTAAATTTGGATGTGACCTAAGTATGCCTTTATTGTTGACTGTAAGGTTCCAGTTTGAGATTACTGCATTGTTTCTAATAAGGACACAATACGGTATGCTTCAAAATCAATACAATTGATATTAAGTTGCTTGGAGAGACAATAACACAAACCAGAAATTGATAGAAATATCAAGGGAATACTAGCATTTCTAAAAAGAAAAGCAGAATTAACTATTTGGTTAATGGCTTTCTAGCAGAACATCAGAGTAATCTGCATTTTTGCTGTTTGTGCTTTTGAAAAGATGTCAACTCCACTCAACATTTTACACACTCAACATTTTAGGAACGGTTTCTTCCCCTCCACCATCAGATTTGTGAATGGACAATGTACCCATGAACACTACCTTACTATTTGTTGCTCTGTTTTTGCACTAATATAATCTTTTAAAATATATTTCTTTTTATGAGTGTATTGCACTACAAAATAACAAATTTTACACGACAGGTCAGTGATATTTGATTTTGATTCCAACAATTCCTTTAATTTTGGATGCAGGTGTGTGAAAAGGATGGGTACTGCATGGACTGGACTGTGAAAATGGTGTACAGAATCTGCAAGGTGATAGCCAGCAGTGAGACCAGGTGGAATTTTCTACTGACCATTGAGAAGGCTTTTGCTCGAGTTACCATGGACATGATTGAATCATTAATGTTTAGTGAGTACATTTAACTTATGCATTTAATTGGCTTGGATTTTTTCAATCACACGTGATTCAAAATGTTAAATATTGATTGGGGAGGAAGGGAAGGATTGTATTTATTGTACTGAAGTTCAGTGATTTTTTTTCTCCCTAACAAAGAAAATGCTTCATCAACATTGTTCTGGTGCATTTATGTAGCACCTTTATAATGAAGCAAAATAATTAATTTTCAGCATTTAATTCTAAGACACAACTTGTTATATGTCAATCTAATTATACATTTCTCAGGACTTATTACTCAGCCATTTGCTTTGCTCAAGAAGTGATTATTTTTTGATCGTCATCATCATTATTATGTGTTGTGTTGTATGATGTTGGGCAATCATGGTCTTTCCATGACCATTATTGTCCTTGGTAAATTTTTCTAAAGAACTGTTTTGCCATTGCTTTCTTCTGGACAGTATCTTTGCAAGATGGGTAACCCCAGCCATTATCAAAACTCTTCAGAGTTTGCCTGGCATAACCAGGTTTTGTGATATGCACCAGCTGCTCATACGACCATCCCCCACTTACTCCCATGACTTCACATGACCCTGATATCGGGGGGGGGGGGGCAGAGATTAGCAACTGCTACACCTTGCCCAGGGGTGACCTGCAGGCTAGTGGAGGGAAGGAGTACCTTACACCTTCTTTGGTAGAGTTGTATATCTACCCAATACTTGGCTTTCGGAACTTAAATACAAAACAAAGGAAATTTATCTCACTTGAAATTTTTCGAAATTACTGAGGTTAAATCTGGCTATTAGAAAGAGCTAACTATCTAGACAGTAAAGCATATGAATCTGTTGAATTTTCTGTATTTCTTGTGGCCCTCCTTAACTCCAACTTACTGATCCTGGAGATCTGTCAGATACTGTTGAACCATTTTATAATCACACATTAGAAAAGCAGATTTATGCTGGCTTTTTGAAAGCATGAGTGAATTTTCCCTTGAGTTGTCATATTTTCCATTTACTAGGATTTAATTGTAACTATTTATCTAAACAACACACACAAAATGCTGGTGGAACACAGCAGGCCAGGCAGCATCTATAGAGAGAAGCGCTGTCGATGATGCGGGCCGAGACCCTTCGTCAGGACTAACCGAAAGGAAAGATAGTAAGAGATTTGAAAGTAGTGGGGAGAGGGGGAAATGTGAAATGATAGGAGAAGACCGGAGGGGGTGGGATGAAGCTAAGAGCTGGAAAGCTGATTGGTGAAAGTGATACAGAGCTGGAGAAGGGAAAGGATCATGGGACGGGAGGCCTCAGGAGAAAGAAAGGAGGGGGGAAACACCAGGGGGAGATGGAGAACAAGCAAACAACTAGGTATGTCAGGGATGGGGTAAGAAGGGGAGGAGGGGCATTAACGGAAGTTAGAGAAGTCAATGTTCATGCCATCAGGTTGGAGGCTACCCAGCCGGTATATAAGGTGTTGTTCCTCCAACCTGAGTTTGGATTCATTTTGACAATAGAGGAGGCCATGGATAGACATATCAGAATGGGAATGGGAGGTGGAATTAAAATGTGTGACCACTGGGAGATCCTGCTTTTTCTGGTGGACCGAGCGTAGGTGTTCAGCGAAATGGCCTCCCAGTCTGCGTCAGGTCTCACCAATATATAAAAGGGCACACCGGGAGCACCGGACGCAGTATACCACACCAGCTGACTCACAGCAACCTGATGGCATGAACATTGACTTCTCTAACTTCCGTTAATGCCCCTCCTCCTCTTCTTACCCCATCCCTGACATATCTAGTTGTTTGCTTGTTCTCCATCTCCCCCTAGTGTTCCCCCCACTCCTTTCTTTCTCCTGAGGCCTCCCGTCCCATGATCCTTTCCCTTCTCCAGCTCTGTATCACTTTCACCAATCACCTTTCCAGCTCTTAGCTTCATCCCACCCCCTCCGGTCTTCTCCTATCATTTCACATTTCCCCCTCTCCCCACTACTTTCAAATCTCTTACTATCTTTCCTTTTGGTTAGTCCTGATGAAGGGTCTCGGCCCGAAACGTCGACAGCGTTTCTCCCTATAGATGCTGCCTGACCTGCCGTGTTCCACCAGCATTTTGTGTGTGTTACTTGAATTTCCAGCATCTGCAGATTTCCTCATGTTAACTATTTATCTAATACTGCTTAAAAAGTTACCGTTGAAACAGTTTCTAGTATCTTTTAGCCATGTCAAATATTTCAGTATAAGATTGTCTCTTCTTATTCCTCCAGTTCCTTTGATCAGCAATTCTGCTAGGGTGTCAATATCCCTTTCAGAACACCTTGGTTAAGTCTTTCTCTAATCATCTACATTCAGTGGCCACATTTTTGACCACAGAAATGTTACTCACTGATTTTTTTTTTTTGCTTTTCACATCTTTCTCTGTAAACTCTAGAAACTTGTGCATGAAAATCCCAAGAGATCAGCAGTTTCTACGATCCTTAAACCAACCTGTCCGACACCAACCATCATTCCCTTGTCAAAATCACTTAGATCACACTTCTTCCCCATTCTGATGTTTGGTCTGAACAACAACTGAACCTCTTGACCATGTCTGCATGCTTTTATGCATTTGGTTGGTGCCAAATGATTGGTTGATTAGATATTTACATTAATGAGCAGGTGTATAGGTGTACCTAATAAAATGGCTGCTGAGTGTAAACTTTAAGAGTAATCTCAGTTTCATTGGTCTCACCACAGAATTAAGGTTCTTTTCTGATACTTTATTAGTAATTTTTTGAGATTATTATTCAATGTGTTGATATTCTTTCTTGAAAGGAGTAAAAAAATCAGATTTAAAATTTCAGAACCTCAGTATAGAGTTTAGAGCTATTTAAGTTCTGTGGATAAGTAAGCAAGAATTCAGCAAATTGGGTTAGTGATGCAAATGTCAAGGGGTCTTCGATCTGAATCATTAACTCTCTTTCTCTGTTCCCAGATGCTGGCCTGACCTGCTAAATTATTTCAGTATTTTCTGTTTTAATTTCAGACTTCCAGCGTCTGTGGAATTTTGATTTTCACTTGTGTTTAAGGCAAAAGAAAATGTTAGGAAAGGTACACATATGATTATGTGATTACAAGGGCAAATAAGAGTGCTAAGAATGAGATGTGGCAATGTTTATCTATTCTAGAAAATAGAAAAGAATTGTAAACTTATATATTGGGAACACTGTACACATGAGCCTTGCATTATTAAGGCCATTTGGGTAATAGAAATTTGTCTTTACAAATCACTATCCAAAACTTTTGAGTTATAAAATAAAATTCACACAGAATTTAAGGAAAATACTAAATAAGGAAACACAAAATGTGAGAGGAGCAACAAATTTAGTCAAGTTTTATGTTTAGCTACTCAGTGCCGTGTGGCAATTGTATTTGGGTAACATTTGCACTTGGAACGGTTTGGTAATCACAGATGTGTCTCTTTGGCCAAGCCCTCCCTAATCTGAGGGTACGTTAACTGAATGCAAAACTGCCATGCAGTTCACCTGTGAGGCATTTAGGAATCAGATGGTGGAGGGAAAGAAGCTGTTCCTGAATCACTCTGTCTGTGCCTTTAGGCTTCTGTACCTCTTTCCTGACGGTAACAATAAAAAGAGGGTACGTCCTGGGTCATGGGGATTCTTAATAACGGACGCTTCTTTTCTGAGACATTGCTCCTTGAAGATGTCTTGGATACTATGGAGGCTAGTACCCAAGAAAGACCTGACTAATACAACAATTTTCTTTACCTTCTTTTGATCCTATGCAATGGCTTCCCCATACCAGACAGTGATGCAGCCTGTCAGAAAGCTCTCCATGGTACATCATAGAAGTTTTAGAGTGTTTTAGGTGACAAACCAAATCATTTCTAACTCCTAATGAAGTATAGCCGCTGTCTTGCCTTCTTTTTAGCTGTATCAGTATGTTAGATCCTTAGCGATCTTGACACCCAGGAACTTGAAATTGTTCACTTTCTCCATTTCTGATCCCTTTCTGAGGATTAGTTAGTGTTCCCTTGTCTTACCCTTCCTGAAGTCAACAATCAACTCTTTAGTCTTATTGATGTTCAATGCAAAGTTGTTCCTGTGACATCACTCAACTACCTGGTATATCTTGCACCTGTACACCCTTTTGTCTCCGTCTGAGACTCTGCCAACAATGGTTGTTTCATCAGCAAATTTATGTATGGCATTTAAGTTAAGCCTAGCCACACAGTCAAGGGTATACAGAGAGTAGAGCGGTGGGCTAAACACACATCCCTGAGGTGTGCCAGTGTTGATCATCTGCAAGGAGGAGATGTTATCATCAATCTGCACAGATTGTAGTCTTCCAGTTAGGAAGTCGAGGATCCAATTACAGAGGGAGGTACAGAGGCCCATGTTCTGTAGCTCATCAATCAGGACTGTGGGAATGACAGTGTTAAGTTCTGAGCTATAGTCAATGAATGGCATCCTGACATAGGTGTTTGTATTGTCCAGGTGATCTTGGCTGTGTGAAGATTGTGTCTGCCATAGACCTAATGTAGCAAAAGGCAAATTGCACTAATGTACAGCATTCTGCAGAACCACAGTGGCCAAGGCCAGCTTCTTAAAGCCTTTACTTACACTGTCACCATGCTCTTAACCCATTATATTCACAACACCCCTCCCCCCCCCGGGAATCTATCCCCACTGATCCCTTTTCCTAAACCAATTCCTTTTCTCTGAGCCTTGCTGGTTGGAAGAAATTGTGCAGATGCATAGCACAGAGGCCCTGTACTCTTAAATATCTGTTCAGATATTGTGGCAAAGGAGGGACTTGCTGTGACTGATAAACCAATCTAGGGACATCATATTGAAACTTTATAGCTCCGCAGTATTGAGTGACTGAAAATAGAAACTGATAACATTTCTTAACTCTTTTCCATGAGGCTCGTCCATCCTCCAAGTTTAATTTTGGCTTGAGCTGGCAGTGGTGGTTCACCTTTGCTAGCTCCAGTAAAGTGAAAGATAGGGAAGCATCTTCGTTGATAACATTGGATTTATTAGGAAATGGGGGTTTGCATTATTGAAAATTATTATACACACGGGTTTTGAGGAACACAGGTCCGTGAGGGATATAGGTGAAGCTTTTTTCCTTAAGGAGTGGTTGGAATGTCAGTCTTGCCAGCAGATGAATTAGTTGACATGGCAACAGCGTAGCAACATTTAAGAAGAAGTTGGATGTGTACTTGTGGGAGGAAAGCAATATAATAATATATCATGAAATGAAATAGGATTTGGTAAAACCCATGCAGAGCATAAAAGCCTGACATAGGTTTGCACAAAATGCTGGAGGAACTTAGTAGGTCAGGCAGCATCTAGGCCGAGACCCATTAGCAGCATTGAATAAGCAGAAATGGAATAGTGAATCTTTCCACAATGCTGGAGAAATGATTGTTACCTTGATTTTGAGGATCTGCTGAGTCCTTTGTGTTTCTGACATAGACCAATTGGACTGAGTGGCTTATTCTTGTGCTTAAAAGATCTATATAACTTTGTGTATGATATAATTAGTCAGATTACAAAGAATGGCCTCCTGTGACATCATGATCTTAGCTACAGGCACTAAGTTTTGATCTCGCACACAGATTGACAAACACAAATGCCATGTCAATCAGATCAAATGTTCTTTTAAGGAATGGGGATGGGGAGGTCAGAGTAAGGAATTATATTAGTGGCACAGCATTGAAACTGGTTTTGATCAAAACTTATTCAGTCATTCATTACTTGGAAAATTATGACAATGAGATGAAAACTGATGAATTGGTGCAAAATTGTAGCAGTTTTATTTCATATGAATTGTGATTTTGTTACAGAGAAGTGTAAATCTTAATTTTATTCTAAGTTCAAAGTGTGCATGCAGTGTACAACCCTGAGATTCACCTTCCCACAGACAGCCACTAAACAAAGAAACACCATGGAACCCATTCAAAGAAAATGGCAAACACCCAACGTGCAAAAAAAAGAACAAATTGTGCACACAGTGGTTCTTCTTTCTATCTTATATATGCATGTTCATTCCCTTTTGCTCAGTAATTTACCTTTTTAGTTTTATGTCTGAGCAACTTGGGCAGTAACACAGCATAAGCGTTAAGAAATAATGCATATTTTACACAGAGGTTGATCAATTTTCCTTAATTTTCCTTCCTGAAGAAGGTCAGGTGAAATAATGAAAAAACTTATTTGCCCTTTTAGCATCAACCCCTCTCCTTCTTCTCAGCCATCACCAGAAAAATATTCACTGCTGTGATTCTTCCAGAAGATGAGCATTAGTTGTGAAAACAAGTGAAGCTATGAGTAAACTGATTAATAATCCTGCACTAAAAGAAATTCTGCTCCCCCTGGGTAATTTCAGAAATGTTGTTCGATTCTTGAATCTATGTCATCTTATACCACCCTCGAACAAATGGAGAATAAAAATAGCCAGTCTTCTCTATCACATTAATGCATTCTGACAGTTCCAGCTCCCTCCAATGCAGGCTCGCAGCTTTCCTCTATCTAAAACAAACAGCTGAAAACTGTGATAGCAATTATGACAATCGGCTTAATAAAGTGCCTGTTAGGAGAATTGGCAAGTTTCTTCAAATTATTTCACTCAAGTAGAATATTTCTATGAAAGATTTCATCCAATTACCATATATAATCTCTTCACTAACTTCATGTTTTTAATCAGCACCTCATTACTGAGTCTACAATCGGATCAGCCATGATCTTATTTAATGTTGGAGTCATGTTGAGGGCTGAGTGGCCTGCTGCTGATCGTCATGTAGTTTTACTCAACACATCCTATGAAATTGCAGTGTATAATTAAAATGGTGATGAGAAGACTTATGGTTCCAAGCTGTCCAGGATACTTTTCGGTTGGCAAAAGTACCTGCTTTACTCGGGTGCGGGTCTCATTTGTATATGTTTGATAGCATCCAATGAAGTTTAAAGGGACCCCAGTGGTATTTCTGTGACGTGGCTGAGAAAATCCTATGAAGTGAGAGAAGTAGTTTCCAAAGTGTGGAAATAATTCCAGGAGGAATAGGAATATTTTTAATGTGCAGGAAATACTTAATTATTTTTATTTAGACATGCAGCGTAGAGTAGGCCCTTCCAGTCCTTTGAGCCACACTGCCTGGTAACCCCTGACAACCCCGATTTAATCCTAACCTAGTAGCAGGACAGTTTACAATGACCATTTAATCTACTCGATGCATCTTTGGACCACGGGAGGAAACCAGAGCACCAGAGAAGTCTTACGCATTCCACAGAGAGGATGTACTGAGACTCCTTTCTGAGGGTTCCAGGATTGAACTCTGAACTCTGAAGCCTCGCACTGTAATAGCGTCTTGTTAACCACTATGCTACCATGGTATTCAGCCTGGTTATATCTCAGCCTGACTCAGCAGTTGCTCTGCTCTTTACTGATGGAACCTGCAGATAATGGTAAATACTGCTTAGTCCAAAGCAGACATCACATCTTCCTGGAGCATGGCTTCAGGAAGGCTAGTGAAATCATCTAAAAACTGATACCTTGGCCAACCATTTTTCTCTCTTCTACCTTCTGGAAGAAGATAAGGAGCTTGAAATCCCAGAGTCCAGATTAAGAACATCTTTTTACCCCACTCCAGTTAGCCCTTCTATACTTGACATTAAACCATCATTTGACTTGATCTTAATGTTAGAGTGAGACATGCTACAAGATGTGGAGAATCTTAGCTATGATGATAGTAGTTTGCCTATACAAGACCTGATGATGGTCACTCCTGCCAGCAGTGTCAGGTTGGAGCCTGCCAGGACAGAATATGAAGTATTGCTCCTCTAGTCTGCATCTGACCTTATTGTTTCAGTAGAGGAGACTGCCAACAGACATGCCGATGTAGGAAAGTGAAGTTGTATTGAAATAGGTGGGTCACCTGTATATCCTGGTGTGGTAGTCTCTAAACTGACATTATGAACATTGATTTCTATAACTCCTGTTAATTGCTCCCTGCTGTTCCATCCTCCCTCTCAGTAGTGTAGTGGTTAGCACAACTCTTTACAGTACAGACGACCTAGGGTCAATTCCTACAGCTGCCTTTTAGGAATCTGTACGTTCTCTCCGTGACTGTACAGGTTTCCTCCCAGAGTCTAAAGACATACCGGTATTGTAAATTGTAAATTGAACTGTGATTAGGCTAGGATTAAGTCAGGTGTTTGCTGGGTCAGCATGTCCTGAAGGGCCTATTCCGTGTTGTATCCCAATAAATAAATAAATATATTCTCGTGGTCCTCTTACCCATTCTCTTTTCCTCCCCTACCCATCACTGCCCTCTGGTTCCCCAGCTCCTTCCCTTTATTCCATTGTCCACTGTTCTCTCTTGTCAGATTCCTTCTTCATTAGTCCTTTACCTCTTCCTCCTATCACCTCCTAGCTTCTCATGTCACTTCCTTTCATACTTCTCCCCACCCATGTGCCTTCTCAATTCATCTATTTCCTGACAACTTGTGCTCCTGCCCCTAACTTTTTTTATTCTGCCTTCTGGCCCCTTCCTTCACAGGCCTGATGAAGTATCTCGACCTGAAACGTTGACTGTTCATTTCTCTCCATAGATGCTGCCTGACCTGTTGAGTTCCTTCAGCACTTAGTGTCAGTTGCCTAAGATTTCAAAGTTCAAAGTACATTTATTATCGAAGTATGTATACATTATATAATGTTAAGATTCCTCTCCTAACAGGCCACCATAAAAAAAAATCATGCATGCAGTAACCGCAAGCAAAAGCTTTTCTGAACTGAAGTCTGCAAAGAGAGTCCAAAACCTGTAGTTCAGTGCAGAGCCGGGTAAGCATCACAGAGCAGTGATCTTAATCGGCACGTACCTCACTGTGGCCTTAACACCTTGACCTATTCAATGTGACTCAGCGCTTAACTGTCCATCTAAACATCAGGGTCTGCTGCTTCGAGCAGTGATCTGAACTGGCTTGCTCCTCACCCCCCCTGACTTTTACAGTCTGGCCTGCCACTTAAATCTCTGTCCGAACAATGGGTTGTGTGGCTTGGATACACTGGACTTCACCACCTCGATTTGGCCTGTAAATTGCTGACTGAACAATGAGTTCTGCCACTTGGATATGTGGGACCTCTCTGCTGCAATTTGGCCTCTAAATCTCCATCCAAACATTGTGTTCAGCTGTGTCAATATGCTCTGGGACCTGGACCCTGCAACTTCAATTCTGCCAGTATTTGCAGAATCTCATCTGTGTTCAAATATCAGGCTGTTCTTTTGTTTAAGTCAAACAAATCGGCCAGACTATTCACTTCAGATTGCTGATGATAGCATGTGCTAGAAAGTATGAAGTTCGGATGTTAAGTGAGAACAGCATTATGCTGATGGCCAACAACAGCCCAACAACATCTTGCCAACATTTATAGCTTGGGTTCTGTTTGGGTGGAACTTTACCCAGAAAATGAAAAACAGGGAAACATTGGGGAAAAATGTGATAGATAAAACAGAACTGGGATGTAACACAAAGCAGTGACAGTGCTTATCATGTCCCACATTAACTCAGTGGACACTTTATTAGGTAGTTCCTATCCCCAATAAAGTAGCCACTGAGTGTATGTTTGTGGTCTTCAGCTATTGTAGCCCATCCATTTCAAGATTCGACAAGTGGTGCATTCAGAGATGCTCTTTTACAGACCACTGCTGAAATGCATGGTTATTTGAGTTACTGTTGCCTTACTATCAGCTTGAAACAATCTGTTGTTTTTCCCCAACCTCTCACCGAAAATATGCAATTTCACCCACAGAAATGCAGCTTACCAGATTTTATTTTGTTTTTCACACTATTCTCTGTAAACTCTAGACAGCGTTGTGCGTGAAAATCTCAGGAGATGATCAATTTCTGAGATCATCAAACCAACCCGTCTGACACCAACAATCATTCCATGGTCAAAGTTATTTAGACCACATTTCTTTCTCATTCTGATGTTTGGTCTGAACAACAACTGAACCTCTTGACCACGTTTGCATGCTTTTTATGCATTGAGTTGCTGCCACATGATCGGCGGATTCGATAGTTGCATTAATGAGTAGTGTGCAGATGTACCTAATAAAATGCCACCGAGTGTATATCCAGCCTGACTTTCAATTTCATTGAATCCTTTGAAATTAATACAGGCAAGGTGTATAATGCAGGTACAGTCCTATGAAATTAATACAGATAGGGTACAGTTGTATTACTATAGTATCTGCTGTCCTTCCAGAAGTAAAATGTTATCTCTATACAAATTACTCCCTTTGACTGTGTTTGTACGTACTTTTAATTTTTGTTCTTAGACAGATTTCTGATATGGCAAGTCATTCTTCGGATGTGATGAATTATTCCTTACTGATGTGCCAGTATTGTGACTGAAGCTAGTAATAGCTGTGCTATTTGCCTTACAGGTGGCCTTGAGGAGGACGAAGGAGTGACATACAACATATACAATATGGTGAATGCCCAAGCAGAATTTCATAAAAAAGTCATGCTTCGTGCTTTCAGCAACATACTAACATGAACAACGCACCTGAAATCAATGGTCAGACCAATCCATCAGATTTATTTTGTTCTTATCTCCCTGAATTTTATTTGACTCACTGTTTCGAGCGCTTGCATCTAAATGTAAACTTATTCCAGATAAAATGATATGTTTTGGTGCTGCAGCTTGTTTCAGGGGATTCTTGGATCAAGTCAAAGTGAGAAAGCCACTGATCTGGCCGTGAACTCCTTATCTGTGCATTGATTCACTTCTGATTAGTCATGAGAAGACACAAAGGATTCATTATCATTACACAGTCATTCATTTTATAGGCCACTTGCCATTTGGGAACAAAATAGCACTGACTCAGGATCCTCAGTTCTTTTTCCTCTCAATTAGAGAGGATTTAGCTGGCACAGGATGGAACTGTTAGATATTCAGGAGTGGATAGAACTAGTTGCTAGATTCAGATTCCAAACATAATTTTAACTATTAGATGTTTCACATTATGCATTCCTTGTTAGGTTTATTACCAATTTCCTTGGTGATTGAATAAAAATACTGTGAAGTATTATGGCACATGCATGCAACCAAACCAACTTCTACCTCTGGGTTAAAACTACACTGTTTGGCAGATACCCATTGGAAACTGCTGCTGTTGGCTTTGTCTTACACTGATGCAATATTTAACGTAATTGTATTAATACTGTACAATACATAGTATTGTATTTAATGCACAGATTTGTTAATATTACAGGATATTTATTTGATATTGAAAGATAGGTTAGATATTTATTTGATATTGAAAGAGACACAAGAACTGGGCAGAGCTACACACTGCTTCTGAGATTCAGATCAATTGGATAATACTGATTTTTCAGTCTTCGTAGTGAACCAAGAACCTCTTTCTCCCCGCCCCTCTGTAGAATAACAGAAGTTGGATTGTTGCCCAATGCAGCACTTTGACCAAGAAAACAAAGATCTAGGTGTTTATACATAAACCGTTACCGTTTTATGTTTTTTCAAAATTTGTCACAGAATCATAGAACATTGCAGCCAGAAACAGGCCCTTTGACCCATCTAGTTCATGCCGAACTATTAATCTGCCTAGTCCCATTGACTTGCACCTGGACCGTAGCCCTCCTTACCCCTCCCATTCACATACCTATAAAAATATCTCTTAAAAGTTGAAATCAAACCCACATCCTTCACTTTACTGTCAGCTCATCCCACATTCTCAAGACCCTCTGAGTGAAGAAGTGTTCCCTCATGTTCCCCTTAAACATCTCACCTTTCACTCTTAACCAATGACCTCAAGTTGTAGTTGCACCCAAACTCAGCAGAAAAAAAGCCTGCTTGCCTTTACCCTATCTATACCCCTCATTATTTAGTATAACTCTATCAAATCTCCCCTCATTCTTCTACATTCTAGGGAATAAAGTCCTAACCTATTCAATCTTTCCCTTTGAGCTATTAATTCTCGTGCCTACAAATACTTGTGGGAAGGGGACCTTAATTCCTGCTGACCTCACAAGTGTCAGCTGGGATTATATTAGAAAGCCTTTCGAACTGCACAACTCTGTTTCACAGTCATTGTAATTAATTCATCACTCTTCTCCCGTGCACAATTACGTTAAATTTAAAATTTAATGTTGTCACTTACTGAGGATCGCTTATGGATTTGTTGGGAAGTAGTTATTGTTGTCCACTCATGGCTGATAAGTAAAGGCAAGGCGATAAATGTCAGTTTTGGAGGAATTAAGTGATCCATATCATACCATTTGGCATTTATTTGCACAGAAAATTAATTTTCTTTGTTAATCAGCTTCTTTCACTCTATATACAAAGCTAAACACACGAATGAGACTTGCTACTCTTCATTTCCAATTAATAAATGAAGTTCAGTTGATGGTGAAAAATTTTAATGGAAGGATCTACCATCACCTCCTCATTTTATGTTGAGCTTTCAGAGTCTTCCCCTCCCACCTCTCCACATGTAGGTATAGTTAAATAGCAAGAAACTAAAGAAGCACCAATATTTTTTGAAGTTTTTGACTGATCATCAAAAAAAGTAACTTCATTTCTGGCATGCTGAATTGCTATAGTGTTGGCAAGATTTTATTTAAAAGTTTTAAACTAATGTCTGTGCAATCAGTTCTCTATAAATAGAAGAAAGTCACTATTTTGCTAGTGGCTGAAAGGGTGTTAGAAGACATATTCTGTCCACATTTTATGCTGGAGTCCATGAAGCCCGTCAAACGTATCAGCAAACCTGAGGCTGAAAAGATTTGTTGGGATTCAAGATAATTTCCCTGGAGAGGTAGGAACTCCCGTTCCATTAAAGAGGTGTGTCCCAGTTTTATGAAAACAGAGTCAGGCTTATAGATCCTTTCATTCTCAGCCACATTTTTAGTCTAATGAAATGTGCTATGTCCTAAAGTGTATCCTAATTATAACAAGCAACTAATCATATTTCTCTGAGGAAACATCATACCTAGCCATGCCTCCAAATATTTCAAATATCAGCTGGATGACCTGAGAATTTCTCCCTTACATACTTTAAGTGGATTTGTGAAGAATTATAATGAAATTTACTGCCTTTTTATATATATTTCTGCTATTTTCAAAAGGGTGTTTATCTTTCAAACATTTGGTGATGATAGCAGTGTGCAGTGAACATTCTCTGAGAAGTTGCCAAGAATAACTGTGTACATACATAATAAAGAGAGGATATTGTTCATGCTGATTCTAGTTAAAGGTACAGTACATGTCACCAAAATATGGTGGTTGTGGCTGTTTATTTAGCCTTTGCTCATCAAATGAATAATAACATGCATTCTGACTCAGTGGTTATGCATACTGATATAGTACTAAGCCACAAAGAAACAGAAACAAATAAAAAATGTTAAAATAATTCTTTGCAACTCTTACATTTTCACCAAAAATAATAAGGCTACCTTCCTAAAGTTGAGTAAAACTTTTCAGCTAAAATAATAACTTTAATTTAAAAGTAAAATTATATATATATATATAATGTTATCATTTTCTCAAGGTAATTTAGATATTTTAAAGTTCGGAAATATCTAATATTTATTTGTAAATAGATTTATGATTGTATTTTTCATGTTTGTTGCTGATGCACATTAAAGCTTAAAACCTGGGTGTGGAATTTAGTGTTTTGATTCAAATGTGACTGTGCCACTCTATAGTCAATTGTTATTGTCTTCCCCTTGCAGGTATGAACTCCATTCTGGCTGCCCCCCCGTATCCCTTCTCTTTCCTCACCTGCCCATCGCCTTCCTCTGGTGCCCTCCTCCTTCCCTTTCTTCAACAGTCCACTCTCCTCTCCTGTCAGGTTCTTTCTTCCTCAGCCCTTTACCTCTTCCACCTATTATCTCCCAGCTTCTCATTTCATTACCCCTCCCCACCCACTCACTATCCCCTTCACCTGCTTTCACAGTTGCTGGAAACCCAGAGCAACACATTCACCTTCTCCCTCACCTGCTTTCACTTATCACCTGTCAGCTTTTACCCCATCTTCTTATTCTGTCTTCCTTTCCAGTCTTGATGAAGGGTCTTGGCCTAAAACATTGGCGGCTGTCTGACCTGCTGAGTTCCTCCAGAATTTTGTGTGTGTTGCACTGGATTTCCAGCATCTGCAGGATCTCTTGTATATATGATCTATTACCTCTATTCTTTATTTGTGAACCCAGCATCAAATTGTTTCCCCACATATGATATTGCATTTATAGTTATTTTAACTTCACATCCTCTTGCAATAGATGATGAAAGTAGACTTCCAGTATAATGGTGGTGTGTTCAGATTCAGTGGTCTCTCATGCCGGCCAAATGTGATTTTTCTTTTTTAAACATACTTTTTATGATTGTACAGCAATGCTGAACCTTGAGAACTTCAGGTACTGCAAGTCTGTCCCATCAACAAGTTGCTCGTTGGCGGAGGAGCTGGACCATGTTACTGCCTGCTACAGGAAGGCATCAAAGTCAGTGCGCGAAAGTGGTGTGCTGTCTAACAGCGAGTGATTGTCTTGGATGTTTCTCTTGCAATCACAAGACCCAGTTGGATATTAAAATGCTGTAGTTCATTTCCCTTGTTTATTGGTGAGACAGACAGACAAACTGCTTGGCCTGGGTTGTAGTGAGGATTAGGCCTCAAGCTGTGGGTTCACCTGTTGCAGCAGTTCAGGAGAGATGCTGGAGAAGCTGGGTTGAGGGCTGGCTCCTCCCACCAGTGCTGCCCTCCAGTGTTCAATTGGTGAAATGACAAGCTAGATTGCGTGTATGCATACGTCCATCCACGGACTGCTGAGAACTGCTTGTTATTGCCGATAATACCCAAGCACCATCAATTTACAGGACATGTCACTCATGGACTTGGGCTATATATATTTCCTTTTTTGTGTGACTATTTACTTGCTATCTTATATGTGTTTGATGTGCCTTGTGGTGTGTGACTGTTGGTACTGTGTTTTGTACCTTCGCCCTGGACTAATGCTGTTTCATTTGGCTTTATTCATGGGTATTTATGTATGGTTGAATGACAATGTAGCGGTTACTTGAAGACAAACCAGAACTGCTTAGAGACTGAGCACGGGGGTGGGGGGGGGTTGTGCATTGTATGGTGTGCTATCCATCCAATAACAATGTTCCCAAGTCAAAGAAAATGTCTGGTTTTTAATTAAGCAAGATGAACTATCTTGAAACAATAAAATCTATTCAAACTAAAACTAGTGATGTAACAAAATAAAGTCTCAATGTACTAAACGTACTGTACTTAAGCCAAGCGTTCTTAAATGTATTCAAGAATATTTAAGTCGATTTAAGCATATTCAGGGAGATTTAAGTGGTCAACAAAAAAGATGTCAACCCCTGCCCACTCTTTAGCTCTACCTAAACTAGACTGACCCAAAGACAGCATGAATTTGTAATTAAACTCCTTCCTTCTAACGTGCCCCAACCCAAGGGAGGAACTACCCATATTAAACATAATAAACGTGCAACACAAAATACAATACAGATGGAAATAGATACATGGCTCCTATTGATAATTAAACTTGAACTTGAACGTGATACTTTGTGTGCAATACAAATAAATACACTCAATTGGAATATATTTAGTTTTAAACATATACCGATATTTTGGGCAAAACTTTTCAGTCTTTTCCTGTTTTGAAGTTTGAATACAATAGAATGTAGAAATCACAGGATTTGTTTCTGTTTGGATTTGCTTTACAGACCCATATGTACACTCATCTTTGCCTGTTGGAACTATATAATACCCTTTACTTTTAAGAAGTACCTCTACTTTCTTAGAAGTTTGTGCAGATTTGGCTTGTCATTGCAAACTTTGATAGACTTCTAAAGGTACTCAGTGGAAAGTATCCTGAGTGGTTGCATCATGGCCTGGCAAGGTAACAAAAGTGCTCAAGAATGGAAAAACCTACTGAAAGTGGTGGATACAGCCTAGTCCATCACAAGAAAAGCCCTCCACACCATTGACAATGTCTACAAGGACTGTTGCCACAAGAAAGCAGCATCTGTCATCAAGGAACCAGACCATCCAGATTATGCTCTCTACTTGATTCTGCTATCCGGAAGGAAATACAGAAGCCTTGCGTCCCACACCACCAGGTTCAGGAACAGTTATTACCCTTCAACCATTAGGTTCCTGAACCAACATGGGTAACTTCATTCATCTCAACACTGAACTGATTCCACAACCGTGGACTCACTTTCAAGGACTCTACAACTCATGTTCTCAGTATTATTTATTTACTTATTTATTATTATTATTATTGTTAAAAGTTCTTTTTAATAGTACAGCTTGTCTTTTGCTCATTGCTTGACAGTCTTTGTGTGCAGTTTTTCATTGATACTATTTTATTTTTTTGTTCTACTGTGAATGGCTGCAAGAAGATGAACACAAGGTAGTATATGGTGACATGTATATACTTTGATAATAAATTTACTTTTAACTTTGATCTTTGAAATACCCAAGCTTAATAAACAATCGTACTGGATTGAATTGAGCTTCTTTCAATGACATCTTTTGGTATTTTCATGATGCTGAAATCCGAAGTTTTCATCCATTCATAAGCACTAATCTAGTAGATATTCAAAAACAAATCACCAAGAAAGAACAGAATGAGCAAAAAATACTTGTGAACACTTCTCTATCTTAACATTTTACCAACAAATGAACAATAGAATGCGTGGACATGACCATCAGAATCATGTGGATATTTATTACTCATTTATTATTTATTAGTGATTTATTAATCATCCGGCTCCCCAGTTAGCCACAAGCCTCTGGAGGGGGATGCTATTATGCTGTTGTGGTAAGTGACTCACTGGCACCCTATGTGCAAGCTAATTACTGAATGTTGTGACAAGATGTGTTGCAGGTTGGAGCAGTGATGCGTAGAACCATAATAATGGAAAAAAAAACAGATTATAAAACAATTGCAGGTACCAGATTATTTTCAGTTTTTGCTCATGGTATGTCAGCAATACTTAAAGTTCTGTTATGTGAGAAAAGAGTAAGGATAAGGAAATAATTAGTTTAATGCAGAGCTGATGAAGAGTTTGTCTTGTGCGTATGGTTGTTAGTTCTCAGGATATGGGCTGCCCATTCTAAAAGAGCCAAGCATATGGTGTTTGTGAGCATCAAGTGTTAGAGGTGAATAACATAGCTGCAGCTGAAAAGCAATGGAAACATGAGAGAAGGATTAGAAGATACTGATAAAGTTAGTTAAATAGAACTGGAAGTGTGTACGTACATCATTTCTTTTGGATTGATAAACTTTTCTATAAAACTCTATCTGAGCTCTGACATGTCAGAGTGTTTGAGTAAGAGGACAGGCTCAAACAAGGTTCTACTGTAACACCCACAAGTAACCAGCACAACACTTTACAGTATCAGTGACCCAGGTTTAATTACTGCTGCTGCCTGTAAGGAATTTGTACATTCTCCCTGTGATCACGTGAGTTTCCTCTGGGTGCTCCAGTTTTCTCCCACAGTACAAAGACAAGTGGTTAGTAGGTTAATGGTCATTGTGAAATTGTGCTGTGATTGGACTAGGATTAAATTGGGGGATTAATGGTTGGCACGGCTCGAAAAGGTAGAAAGGGCCTATTCCCCATTCTATCTCAATACATATAATAATAAATGAATCTCAGGGTAATGTATGGTGACATATACATATGTACTTTGACAATAAATTTACTTTGAACTTTGATCTTTGGTACAGGAGATCATTCAGCCCACTGCTTGATGAATCCTCAGAATCCCATTTTGGAGATTTCAGTCTGTTACTGGTTACAACACTTCAAGTATTCACACAACTGCTTTTTAAGTGCAGTAATCCACTTAAAATCCACTATCCCACCATTATTTTAGTCTACTCATAGACAAGAGGACTGGGATTTTTTTCAGGAACTAGCAGTGCGAGGCTAAAAGGTCCCTCACTGAGACATAGCATAATCATTTCACAGCGCTGGCGACTGCTGATCATGGTTCAGTTCCCACTGCTGTCTAAGGAGTTTGTATGTTTTCTCCAGTGACTGTGTGGGTTTCCTCCGGGTGCTCTGGTTTCCTCCCACGTTCCAAAGACATACATTAAGCTTTGTGAGTTGCGGGCTTGCTAGTTTGTCACTGGATGTGTCGTGACATTTGTGGACTGTCCACAGCACATCCTTGGATGTGTTGGTTGTCACAAAATGACACATTTCACTGCATGTTTAGATGTTTCAAAGTATATGTGATAAATAAAGCTAATCTTTAAAAGCTAAGGTAGGAGAACATTTGATTATGAGAGAACTCTTTTGAGCACTATCAAAACAAACTGCAATAATTTCTACAATTTAAGGCTGAGAAGGGTGAAAGCAGTAGGTTTGTAGAAGCATCTCTCAGACTTGCTGCTTAATCATCTGTCTTAGCCTCAATTTGATGAGACAGTCTTTGATTACACCAAAGCTACTTCCCACAATGTATGATCAAAAACAGGCTTGACTTAGTTCTATAAAATAGTAAAACACATCTTTGAGAGCCAAATAAATCATATCTGTCATTTCTACCACCGATAATACACAATGGTTTCAATCTCCATGGAAGAGATGGACTGATTTAGGTTATCAATTCTTGTAGAAGGTAATCTAGATTTCACTCAAGCTGCTGTATAAGCCATATTTTTTTCTCAAACCTTGTTCTCAGGGCTTGAGTTATAAGGCAAGACTGGATAAACCATAAGACCAGATGACATAGGAGCAGAATTATACAATTTGGCCTGTCATGTCTGCTCCATCATTTGATAATGACTGATTTATTTTCCCTCAACCCTTTTCTCCTGCCTTCTCGTTATAGCATGTGCACCCTCAGCAATCAAGAACCTATCAACCTCCACTTTGAAAATATCCTATGACTTGGCATCCATGGTTTTCCGTGCTGAGAAATTACACAGATTCACAACCCCCAGGCTGAAGAAATTCCTCCTCATCTCTGTATTAAATTCATCCACCATGGAAGCATCCTCTCCATGTCAATACTAAGGAGTCATAAGAAAGTACAGCATAGGAACATTATCTTTGGCCCATCAAGTCCATGCCAAACCTTTTAAGCTGCCTACTCCCATCGACCTGCACTGGGATCACAGCCCTCCATACCCCTACCATCCATGTACTTACACAATTTTCTCTTAAACATTGAAATTGAGCTTGTGCTGGCAGCTCAGTCCACATTCTCAACACCCACTGAGTGAAGAAGTTTCCCTTCATGTGCCCCTTAAATGTTCCACCTTTCACCATGACCTCTGGTTGCCCATGACCTCTGGTTGTTGTCCCACCTAATATCAGTGAAAAAAGTGTACTTGCATTTACCTTATCTATACCCTTCATAATTTTGTATATCGAATCTCTGCTCAATCTTCTACATTCCAAGGAATAAGATCCTAACCTATTCAATCTTTCCTTATAACTCAGGTCCTCCAATCCCTGCAACATCCTTGTAAATTTTCTCTGTATTCTTTCAAATTTATTTACATCATCCCTGTATGTTGTTGACCAAAACTGCATGTAATACTCCAAATTAGGCCTCATCAACATCTTATACAACCTCAACATAACATCCCAACTCCTGTAGTCAGTACTTCCATTTATGAAAGCCAATGTACCAAAAGCTTTCTTTACGATATCCACCTGTTCCACCACTTTTAATGTATTATGGGTCTGTCTTCCCAGCTCACTTTGTTCTGCTGCATTCCTCAGTGTCCTATTGTTCACTGTGTTAAGACCTACCATGGTGGTCCTACTGAAGTGCAACACCTCGCACTCATCTACATTAAGTTCCATCTGCCATTTGTCAGCCCATTTTTCCAGCTGGTCCAGATCCTGCTGCAAGCTATAATATTCTTCCTTGCTGTCCACTAGACCCCCAGTCTTGGTATCATCTGCAAATTTGCTGATCCATTTTACCACAGTATTATCCAGGTCATTGATATAGATGACAAACAACAAGACCCAGCACTGATTCCTGCGCCACTCTGGAAATCACAGACCTCCAGTCAAAGAGGCTACCACTCTCTGACTCCTCCCGCAAAGTCAATGTCTAATCCAATTTCCTTTCTCATCTTGAATGCCAAGTGACTGAATCTTCCTGACCAACCTCCTATGTGGGACCTTGTCAAATGCCTCGCTAAAGTCTATGTAGACAACATCCAGTGACTTGCCTTTGTCAACTTTCCTGTTAATTTCCTCAGAAAGATTGGTTAGTCTATCCATGCACAAAGCCATGCTGACTATCCCCATTTAGTACATGTCTATCGAAATACTAATCTATCCAGTCCCTTAGAATATCTTGCAATTGCTTTTCCACTAATGATGTTAGACTCACTGGCCTATAATTTCCTGGTTTATATTCAGAGTCTTACTTAAATGGCGGAACAGCATTAGCTATCCCCCAATCCTCCAATACCTCACCTGTCATTAAGGATGATTTAAATAACATAAGTATCTCTACTAGGGCCCCTGCAATTGCTGCACTTTCCTCTCACAGGGTCCGAGGGAACATCTTGTCAGGCCCTGGGGATTTACCCACCTTAATTTGCCTTAAGACAGCAGACACCTCCTGTGTAATCTGTAGAGGGTCTATGACCTTGCTGCTACTTTGCCTCACTTCTGTAGACTGTGTCTGATGCACCATCAATAACTCACACTGAGACGTAAGGCGAGATATCGGCTTTTATTGACTGGAAGAAGGAACCAGGAGTGAGTGTCTATCATACAATGTCTTGGAGGCTGAGGCCGAGCATCAGGCCGCAGATCTCCTTTATACAGGGGCCTGTGGGAGGAGCCACAGGAGCAGTCAGCAGGGGCGTGTCCCAACAGGCACATAGTTCACCACAGTGTCCATCTCCTGACAAATGCAAAAAATCCATTTAAGTTCTCCCCCATCTCTTTTGGCTCCACACATAGATTATCATTTTGATCTTCCAAAGGACTAATTTTGCTCTTGCAATCCTTTTGCTCTTAACATATCTGTGGAATCCCTTAGGACTCTCCTTCACCTTGTCTGCTAGGGCAACCTCATGCCTTCATTTAGTTAATTTATTTCTTCCATAAGCGCCTCATTTGTTCCTACCTGTCCATTCCTGCTATGCACTCTTTTTAAAATCTTAACCAGGGCCTCAATAAAACAAAGGTTCTTTAAACCTGTTATTTTTACACTTATTCTGACAACTTTGTACAAGCTTTGTACTCTCAAAGTTTCACTTTTGAAGGCCTCCTACTTACCAAGTACACCTTTGTCAGAAAATAATTTGTTCCAAACCAAGCTGCAGTTAGAAGCCTCAGCTGGATGTACTTCTTGAAAGTGAAGTCATCAGGGCACTGGAGGTCTTCCTGCCTTGCCACATCCCGCAAGAGGAGCATTCAGCTATCCTGGCATCCCTACTGTTCTAACTGTGAAAATATAAAGAAGGGAACTGGAAAACAATCTACCTACAGCTCTTAGCCTTTTCTCACTCAAGCCTCTCCTTGCTGAAGCCTTGAAGAGATAAAACCTCAAAGAACCACTTTAACACTGTCCTCTCCAGCAAAGGCTGCTCCATCATCTAGACCTTTCAATATTCAATGCAATCCTCCCTCATTATTTTTTTCTTAGTAATAAGATAGCTCTTTTATTTCCAGAATCATTCTCATAAACCTCTATTGCTAGCAAATCTTTTCTTAGATATGAGGCCCAAAGGCTTTGCTTGGACTATTTTCCCTGGAGCAAAGAATGCTGAGTTGTCCTCTCATAGAGGTTTATAAAATAACGAGCACCGTCGATAAGGCGAATGGTCACAGATCCCAGGGTACAAGAGTAGAGGGCATAGGTTTAAGGTGAGATGGAAAAGAATTAAGAGGATCTGAGGGGAAGATTTTCACACAAAGGGTAGTAGAGCTGCCAGAGGAAGGTACAATGAAAACACTTATAAGATGTCTGGACAGGTTTATGGATAGGAAAGGTTTAGAGGGACATGGGTTGCATGCAGCAAATGGGACTAACTCAGGAAGACATCTTGGTTGGCTTGGATGAGTTAGGTTAAAAGGCCTGTTCTATGCTGTATTATTATTACTCTGTGTCTCTGGACAAATTACAGGCCTCAGGCAATAGGTACAGTTGAAGTCAAGTTTACATACACCTTAGCCAAATATATTTAAACTCAGTTTTTCACAATTCCTGACATTTAATCCTAGAAAACATTCCCTGTCTTAGGTCAGTTAGGATCACTACTTTATTTTAAGAATGTGAAATGTCAGAATAATAGTAGAGAGAATGATTTATTTCAGCTTTTATTTCTTTCATTACATTCACAGTGGGTTAGAAGTTTACATACACTTTGTTCGTATTTGGTGGCATTGTCTTTAAATTGTTTAACTTGGGTCAAACATTTTGGGTAGCCTTCCACAAGCTTCTCACAGTAAGTTGCTGGAATTTTGTTCCATTCCTCCAAACAGAACTGGTGTAACTGAGTCAGGTTTGTAGTCCTCCTTGCTCGCACATGCTTTTTCAGTTCTGTCCACAAATTTTCTATTGGATGGAGGTCAGGGCTTTGTGATGGCCACTCCAATACCTTGACTTTGTTGTCCTTAAGCAATTTTGCCACAACTTTGGAGGTATGCTTGTGGTCATTGTCCATTTGGAAGACCCATTTGCCACCGAGCTTTAAATTCCTAGCTGATGTCTTGAGATGTTGCTTCAATGTATCCACATAATTTTCCTTCCTCATGATGCCATCTATTTTGTGAAGTGCACCAGTCCCTCCTGCAGCAAAGCACCCCCACAACATGATGCTGCCACCCCCATGCTTCATGGTTGGGATGGTGTTCTTCAGATTGGAAGCCTCACCCTTTTTTCTCCAAACATAACAATGGTCATTATGGCCAAACAGTAAGATCTTCAAAAAGTATCTCCAAAAAGTAAGATATTTGTCCCCATGTGCACCTACAAACTAGTCTGGCTTTTTTATGGCAGTTTTGGAGCAGTGGCTTCTTCCTTGCTGAGCAGCCTTTCAGGTTATGTTGATATAGGACTTGTTTTACTGTGGATATAGATACTTGTCTACCTGTTTCCTCCAGCATCTTCATAATGTCCTTTGCTGTTGATTGATTTGCACTTTTAGTGTCAAAGTACGTTCGCCTCTAGGAGACAGAATACATCTCGTTCCTGAGCGGTATGATGGCTGCGTGGTCCCATGGTGTTTATACTTGCGTACTATTGTTTGTACAGATGAACGTGGTACCTTCAGGCATTTGGAAACTGCTCCCAAGGATGAACCAGACTTGTGGAGGTCCACAATTTTTTTTCTGAGATCTTGGCTGATTTCTTTTGATTTTGTTTGTAAACTTCTGACCCACTGGAATTGTGATATAGTCAATTAAAAGTGAAATAATCTGTCTGTAAACAGTTGTTGAAAAATTACTTGTATCATGCACAAAGTAGATGTCCTGAACGTCTTGCCAAAGCTATAGTTTGCTAATATGAAATCTGTGGAGTGGTTAAACAATGAGTTTAATGACTTCAACCTAAGTGTATGTAAACTTCTGACTTCAACTGTATAGACAATAGACAATAGGTGCAGAAGTAGACCATTCTGCCCCTCGAGTCTGCACCGCCATTCTGAGATCAAGGCTGATCATTCACTATCAATACCCAGTCCCTGCCTTGTCCCCATATCCCTTATTCCCCATCCATCAGATATCTATCTAGCTCATTCTTGAAAGCATCCAGGGAATTGGCCTCCACCGTCTTCCGAGGCAGTGCATTCCACACCTCCACAACTCTCTGGGAGAAGAAGCTCTTCCTCAACTCTGTTTTAAATAACTGACCTCTTATTCTCTATCCATGCCCTCTGGTATTGGAATTCTCAATCCATGCCCTCTGGTACTGGATTTCTCAATCCATGCCCTCTGGTACTGGAATTCTCAATCCATGCCCTCTGGTACTGGAAATAAACACAGACAGTGCGGACCCCAGGTTGAGTTAAATAGTAACTCAGCTACTGGATCACTCTGAGGATTTGGTGACTTCAGTACAAGCAGATCTGCAGCGTTTAGGAGGAAAGAGGTCTATCTTTATCATCACTTTGTTCTTACATCAACCAGTGAATGTAGACTCAGTCTCAAATAAAGTGGACACTGAGAGTATGTTTATGGTATTCTACTGCTGTAGCCCAATCACTTCAAGGTTCAATGTGTTGTGCATTCAGAGATACTCTTCTGTTAAAACACCACTGTTTTAACATATGGTTAGCTGAGTTACTCTCTCCTTCCTGTCAGCTTGAACCAGTCTGGCCATTCTCATCTAATCTAATTAATAAGGCATTTTCGTCCACAGAACTGCCACTGGCTGGATGTCTTTTGTTTTTGCTTTTCACACCATTCTCTGTAAACTTAGAGACCGTTGTGCATGAAAATCCCAGAAGATCAGCAGTTTCTAAGATACTCAAACCACCCCATCTGACACCAACAATCATTTCACAGTCAAAATCCCTTAAATCACATTTTTTCCCCATTCTGATATTTGGTTTGAACAAAAAACTGAACCACTTGGCCAGGTCTGCACACTTTTAGGCAATGAGGTGCTGCCACATGATTGGCTGATTAGATATTTGCGTTAATGAGCAGGTGTACAGTTGTACCTAATAAAATAGCCACTGAGTGTATATAAAGATGTGCTTTGACCTTACAGCATTGAAGTGATCTAAGTGGAGCAATTCAGTAAGAATGTGGGTGGAGATAAAGAGGATGGAAAAGTGAATACGGATGGGTGCAATGTGAGGATAATGTATATGAATATTTTTGCAATCTCATCATTTAAAATTCTGTTGTGGCATTTTCAAACCCAGTTTAAACCATAGTATATTGGAGATGACAGCCTTCTGACTCTACCCAAAGAAAGTCCTGATTGTTTGTGAATTATTGTCTCCTTTTGTTGATAAAACTGCTTAGAAGCTTTTATGAATCTGAATTTCTGCTACATTTTATATGGATATAAATGTGTAATTTGCTTTAAAGTGAGCTGACTCTTAACTGACAGCTGATAACATCTTTTATAAAAGGAAATATTTGCTGCTCTGTGAACTCAGAAGGATTGTGGGCAGTGATGTGACTTTATTTATAGAATCATAGAATGCTACAGCACAGAAACAGGCCCTTCAACCCATCTAGACCATGAACTATTATTCTGTCTAGTCCTATTGGCCCACACTTGGACCGTAGCCCTCCAGATCTCCCCCCCCATCCATGTGCTTATCCAATAGTCTTTGTTGCAATCAAACCTGCATGATTATTGAAGTGCCAAAAGTTCTCTTTACAACCTGTGAGGCCAAGGAATCATGGATCTGTATTTGGAAGTTTGGATAGGAAGATGGATAGGAGGACTATGGAGGTCTATGGTCTGGGTGCAGGTCAATGGGACAAGGCAGCTTAAATAGTTCAGCCTGGACTGGATGGGCCAAAGGGCCTGTTTCTCTGCTGTACTTTTTTATGACTCTATATATTCCCAGATCCCTCTGTTCTACAATCTGCTGTGCTTGCAAATTGATTATAACAGTAAGTGCACCTTTTGTCAAAGCTGTGCAGGGATATAAAATACTCAGGACATTCTGATGTTGTGGAAGATCTGTCCAAATAACAAAGTCTTGCTGAAGCAAAACCATTAGATTCTTTTTCTGGAGTGAATGGGCACAAGTCATGAAGTGATATCTTTCGGCTAGATTTTCACTAACGTGCCACATAATAATGAGGCAGAGAATATAAGTGCAAGGATATAATCCTTAGAAGTCCCACATAATGCTTAAAGTATAAGCGTTTTGTTAGATCACAGGCAGAGTAGTGCACTTGGAACATAGTACATAGAATAATACAGCACAGGGAAAGGCCATTCAGCCCACAATATCGTGCTGAACCAGCTAAAAACACTCAAACACGAACCCCTCCTACTAACCCCTGGCTTGTCCATCTTCCTTACATCCGTGTGCTTATCAAATGTTTCTTAAAAACCTCCTAATATATTTGCCATATACTGTATAATTTTGAGCAAATTTAATGAAGAATCTTATAGTAAAAGAGACATTATTAAAAAAGTTGCCAGAACTGAAAGATTTGAGTTGTGAGGAGAGATTGTTAATGCCACAGGAACCTAGGATGACCAAAAGCTGGATACAGAAGTACAGGAAATATAGTCATACTTATCTTGAAAAGATAAGATTGTGAAGTCATAGAACAGAGAACAGTACAGTCCCTTTAGTTCACGATATTGTGCTGATCTTTAAACCTACTCGTAAGATCAAACTAACACTTCCCCCCCACTGCCCTCCATTTTTCCTTTATCTATGTGCATAACTATGAGTCTTTTAAATGCCCCTGATGTATCTACCTCTACCAACACCTCTGGCAGTGCATTTCATGCACTCACCACACACTGTATAATGAAAGCCCTACTTCTGATACCCCCTTTATACTTGCCTCCATTAAAATTATGCCCTTTCCTGTTAACCATTTCCACCCTGGGGAAGTTTTTTTTCTATTAATCACTATCAATGTACATCATGTACACCTCTATCAAGTCATCTGTCAATCCCTTTCACTCTGAAGAGAAAGACCCAAGCTCACTCAAACTTCACACAAACTTTCCTCATAAGACATGTTATATAATCCAGACAATATTGTGATAAATCTCCTCTGCATCCTCGCTAAAGTCCTTCCACAATGAGGCAACATTTTAGATTAAGAAAGACTTAGATGGTGCAGATGAAAAGAAATGGAAAGAATGTCTTCATATATATAATGTCGTCAACATGGATTTGTGCATGGAAGGTCATGTTTGACAAATTGAATTTTTGAAGAGGTTACTAGGAAAGTTGATGAGGGTAAAGTTGTGGATGTTGTCTATATGGACTTCAGTAAGGCCTTTGACAAGGTTCCACATGGAAGGTTAGTTAGGAAGGTTTAATCGTTTGGTATTAATATTGAAGTAGTTAAAATGGATTCAGCAGTGGCTGGATGGGAGATGCCAGAGAGTAGTGGTGGATAACAGTTTGTCAGGTTGGAGGCCGGTGACTAGTGGTGTGCCTCAGGGATCTGTACTGGGTCCAGTGTTGTTTGTCATATATGTTAATGATCTGAATGATGGGGTGGTAAATTGAATTAATAAGTATGCAGATGATACTAAGGTAGGTGGCGTTGTGGATAATGAAGTAGGTTTTCAAAGCTTGCAGAGAGATTTAGGCCAGTTAGAAGAGTAGGCTGAAAGATGGCAGATGGAGTTTAATACTGATAAGCGAGGGGTGTTCCATTTTGGTAAGACTAATCAAAATAGGACACACATGGTAAATGGTAGGGCATTGAGGAATGCAGTAAAACAGAGTGATCAAGGAATAATGGTGCATAGTTCCCTGAAGGTGGAATCTCATGTGGATAGGGTGGTGAAGAAAGCCTTTGGTATGATGGCCTTTATAAATCAGAGCATTGAGTATAGGAGTTGGGATGCAATGTTAAAATTGTACAAGGCATTGGTGAGGCCAGATTTGGAGTATTATATATAGCGGAATATATGCTATAATATATAGCAGAATTAAGCCATTCAGCCCATCATGTGTACTCTGCCATTCCATCATGGCTGATTTATTTTCCCTCTCAACCTCATTCCGTTGCCTTCTCCCCATAACCTGCGATGCACTGAACCTGATAACCTCTGCTTTAAATACACCCAGTGACTTTGCCCCCATAGCCCGTGGCAATGAATTCCACAGATTCACTGCTCTGGCTATAGACATTTCTCTTCAGCTCTGTTCTAAAGTGATGTCTTTCAATTCTGAGGCTGTGTCCTTTGGTGGCCTTCGGTGTTTTTGAACTTTGACTGAAGACACCAGATGCCATCAAAATAAGATAATCACCAAGAACTCAAACTAGGAATGATTACATCTTTATCTAACATGAGGGGAGAATATGAAACCTGCTCCTGTAGGTAGACAAACAGTTTAGATATATTTGTGAAGCTCAGATAAACATTTAGAAAGGAAAAAATGGTTATGCCAAAAGAGCAAGATGTTATAGATCAGCAGGACTTTCCTTCTGTGTTGTGCCTTCCATCTGCGTGAAGGATCTTCCTTTTATCATTTTACCCCAACGGCAGAACTCAATGGGTTGATTTCAAGGCTGGCTTCGGGCAAGTATTTCCTGTGTTGTGTGTTACTGTATCTTTAAATGAAACACACACTGTACACTTCTGCCCTTGTGCGTTTGAAGAAATCGTTCTAAAGAGGCAGCTTGCCCATCCAGTACTTTCAGGCTGTTGACAGTAATTTGCCAGGAGAACTGCTGTGCCGTGAACATACATGCTGAAAATATAACACACAGAATCCTTCAACATTTCAAGAACGGTTAAGATTCAAGTTTCAAGATTGTTTAATGTCACTTCCAGTACGCAAGTGTAAAGGAGAATGAAATTGTTTTTCTGGATCCAATGCCATGCAAAAAACCCCCAAAAAGATAAAGAATATAGTAATAAAAACACATTAAATGTAAATATATAAGATAGCTTATATACATAGATTGATTGTATGTCCATAGAGTGATGTTAGGCAAAGGAGCGTCTGTACATAAGGTGGCTGATGGGAAATGATAAAGTAGTGGTGGTTGAGGAGGGGGCGGAGAGGTGGATTAGTGGGTAGAATTTCTGGCAATATCAGGAGAACAATTTACACCGCTTTCACTCTCATTTGCTCACTCCTCATAAAAAGCTATTAACACTAGGGTGGAGCTGTTCTGTGCTGTTGTTTTACAAGGTATGCTGGTTTCCGTTCCTAACCACAACATACTGGGTTGAAAACTAGGCTTTGCTCTGTAGTTCAACTCCGATATATTGACTGTGACAATAATGAAGTGCAGCCTCAGGCTGTATTCACACATGAGAAAATCCATGTAGCTTTTTTAATAAATCTAACCTGAAGTACAGGAGATTTCACTTATCTGTTTATTCCATAGATACATTTATAAAAAAGACTTGCTTCAAATGCAAATTTAAAATCCTCCTTCATTGTAGTGTCTTTTTGAGAGTCAGACACGAAAGTAACATTTGCATTTATTTAGCATAGGCACTCCTTACTTGCTCTCTTTTTGCTATTGCCATCAGGAGGAAGGTGCAGGAGCCTTAGGTCCCACAACACCAGGTTCAGGAAAAGTTATTACTTTCACCATGAGATTCCTGAACCCACCTCTGCCTGTTACCTTTATCGTTTGGAGCATTCTGGTTTGGAGTTCAATTCCAGTGCCGTCTGTAAGCCTCTGTACATTCTCTCTGTAACCGCATGGGTTTCCTGTCACAGTCCCAAGATATGCTGGTTGGTAGGTTAATTGGTCATTGGAAATTGTTCTGTGATCAGGCTCGGGTTAAATCGGGGGTAACTGGGTGGCGTGGTTTGAAGGGCCGGAAAGGCTTGCTCAGTGCTGTATTTCAATAAACAAATAAAAACTTCACCCTCCTCAACTCTGAACCAATTCCACAGCCTATGGACTCACATTCAACTCGTTCTCAGTACAATCTTTCTATTCAGTTACTCAGTCTACTCAGTTATCTATCTATCCAATTATTTATTTATTGTTGTATTTGCACAGTCTGTCTTCTTTTGCACATTGGTTGTTTCTCAGTCTTTGTGTGTAGTTTTCTATTGATTCAATTGTACTTCTTTGTTCTCCCAGGAATACCTGCAAGAAATGAATCTCAGGGTAGAAGTTGGTAACATATATGTACTTTGATAATAAATTTACTTTGAAATTTGAACCTTGAGTATTACCATTGGTCATATTCTGCCCTGAACACAAGCTGGATTAGCTCTTGCACAACACACACAAAATGCTGGAGGAACTCAGCAGGCCAGGCAGCATCTAGGAGAAAAATATTGTCTATGCTTGGGCCAAAACCCATTTTGTGTATGTTTCTTGGATTTCCAGCATCTGTAGATTTTCTCTTGTTAGTGATTAGCTCTTGCACATATGATTTTTGAGCTATTTGATTTCCATGCCTCCCCATGCACAGAACCACTGCTCAGAGATGGGCTATAGCCAGGAGCCCCGTCTACCCTTTACATTAGAATATCTGAAATTTTGCAGCAATTAGACCTAATATCCCAGCTGGATGTCAAAGCCATGAGAAAAGGAGCATAAGAGACTATAGATTCTGTGAATCTGCAACAACACACAAAATGCTGGGAGAACCCATCAGGTCAGGCAGCATCTATGGAGGGAAATGGCCAGCTGATGTTTCAGGTCAAGATTCTTCATCCGGACTAAAAGACAGAACTTCACTTGGGCTCTTTCAGCCAAAGGAAGGTTCTTGACCCAAAATGCCAACTGTCTATTTCCCTACATAGATGTTTTCTAACTTGCTGAGTTTCCAGGAAGATAAGTATGTTTGTTTTAACAACTTTATTTTTAATATTCCAAGTCACATATTTCCTATTTTTCAAATATTTTTGTAGGCCTTCGGTTGCAAATATTTTCACAAATCTTTCTGGTAAATCAATGTGCCTTTTTCTCTTTCTTCTCCCATTTTGCTATCTTCTTCCACTATATCCAATAAGGGGAAGCTCTTCCTCATTGTGCACCGACAGCAAGATTCCAAGTACTATGGATAGACAAGAATCCCTTGGAAGGAAAATCAATGCTTTACAGAAAGCACAGATATGGATTAATTCCATTAATAGGTTCAGCAGAGCATAATTTGGATGATGGGTGAAAGTAAATTAGGTTTGGACTTTATTCCCTGGAGCATAGGAAAATGAGGGAGATTTGGTGGAGATTTACAGAATTATGGGAGGTATAGATAAGGTAAATGCAAAGAAGCTTCTTCCAATGGAATTCGATGAGACTACAATGAAAGGTCTTGGATTAAGGGTGGAAGGTGAATATTTAAAGAGAACATGAGGGGGACTGTATTTTTGATGGACACTGCATCAAAGTCTCTTTGGGGGTCTTTTGCTGTTGCTAGCATGGTGGGGGGGATTTGGGGTATCAGTGCTTCTGCTGGTGCAAGTGAGAGGGTGGGGGTGGTTTGATGCTCCTGCTGCTGCTTGTATGAAGGTGGGGGGGGGGAGAGATGGCTTCGGGACTCTGTTATCTCTATCATTCATTCTATGGGGTTTCTTGTTTTGTGGATGTCTGTGAAAAGTAAGAATTTCAGGTTGTATACTGTATACATTCTCTGATATTAAAATGAACCAGTAAACCTTTGAACTTATTCACACAGAGGATGGTGAAATAGTGGATGGGGTTGGATTTCAACATTAAGTTAAGTTTGGATAGGCACATGGATGAGAGAGTATGGTCTGGGTGCAAGTTGATGGTACAAGGCAGAATAATAGTTCAGACGGACTAGATGGGCCAAAGGGCTCATTTCTGTGTGGTAGTGTTCTATGACTTCCATGACTATAAATTGTCAAAGCAGAAGAAAGGGAGAAGCACAGAGATTAGTCATGTTTGAGGTGTGAATATCAATATTCATTAAGGAAAGTAAGAGGGAACTTGAATTAATCTTGAGTCTTGCAGGGCTTTCCAAAGTGCTCTAAAACCAATGGTCTTGTTTTTGAACTGTGAATGCAGAAAGCATGGAACCTAGTTTACAGCGTGCCCCATGAATAGAAAGAAAATAATCTATTCTATTAATGTTTCTTTGAAATACACTCAATGGCTATCTTATTAGGTATAGGAATGTACCTAATAAAGTGGCCAAATGAGTGGAACCTGGTGTGGTCTTCTGCTGCTGTAGCCCACAAACTTTCAATGGTTTGTGTGTTCAAAGATACTCCTCTGCACGCCACTGTTGTAATGTGTGGTGATTTGAGGTACTGTTGTTTTCCTGTCAGCTTGAACCTATCTGGTCATTTTCCTCTGTCCTCTCTCATTCACAAGGCATTTTTACCCACGGAATAATGATTATTGTTTTTTGTTGTTTTTCACACCATTCTCTGTAAATTCGAGAAACTATTATGTGTGAAAATCCCAAGAGATCAGCAGTTTCTGAGATACTCAGACACCCCTGTCTGGCACCAACAATTATTCCACGGTCAAAGTTATTTAGATCACATTGCTTTCCTTTTCTGATGTTTGGTCTGAACAACAACTGAATCTCTTGACCATGTCTGCATGCTTTTCTGTATTGAGTTGCTGCCACATGATTGGCTGATTTGACATTTGCATTAACAAGCAGGTGTACCTAATAAAGTGGCCACTGAGAGTCGATTTCTATGGATGTTAACTGGGCATGGGAGGTGTGCCTTTTCTTTGCTCTCACTTGTGCATCCTCGCCTCAGATTGACACAACGGTTTTTTCTCAGTTTTGGTCAGGTCAACTGGCACATGGCATTCCTGTTTTCAGAGAATATTGTTCTCGATAGCTTCCACTTCCATAAATTTTCAACACTTAAAAAACAGTCAGAAGTCAAATAGCATCTATGGAGGAAAATGGACATTTGACCCTTTATCAGGATCAACCCAACTCTTCATTTCCCTCCTTAGATGCTGCCTGATCCCCGAGTTCCTTCAGCATCTTGTGTGTTGCTGTCGATTCCAACATCTGCTGTCTCTTTTGTCTCCTTAATTTTAACCTGGTTTCTTTTTCTTGTGGACTCATTGGGACTGAATAATGTCTTTGTGCACATAAGCCAGGCTGATACTTCTTCTTATACTGATAATTTTTGCCTCCTTTCAGACGTGTCATTAAACTTAAACCCTTTCTGCTCTCCTGGGCCAAAGTGAAAGGTCCCATATATTACTTTGAAAAGTAACATGGAGTCTCTGTTGTTTCTAGCCTATAGCTGTCCCTCGACCAACATCACTGACAGATATAAAAGAAAAATACAGTTCATACTGGACTGGTAATCACATTAAGAGAAAATATTTGAAAAAAAACAGTGCTGTTACTGGAAATCTGAAATAAAAACAGAAAATTCTGGAAATACTCAGCAGGTCAGGCAGCCTGTATGGGAAGAGAAAACAGTCCTTTTGCCAGAGCAGAATCATGATAAAGGGTCTTCAACCTGCAACGTTAACTGTGTTAGCTCTGTTTCTCTTCAAGCTGATGAGGCCTGATCTGCTGACTACTATGACCAGAAGACATTTGGCACATCGAGCCTGCCTCATCGTCTATCTGATTTATTATCCTCTCAACTGAATTCTCCTGCCTTCTGCCTGTAACCTTTGATGCCCCAACTACTCTGACACTCTGCTGCTTTAAATATGCCCAATGACTTGGCCTCCACAGCTGTCTGTGGCAATGAATTCTACAGATTCACCTACCTCTGGCTAAAGAAGTTCCTTTGCATCTCTGTTCTAAAGGGACATCCTTCTATTCTGTGGCTGTGCCGTCTGGTCCTAAATTCCCCCACTATTGGCAAAATCATCTCTATGGCCACTCTATCTTCAATATTTCAGTGAGATTCCAACCACCCCCCCCAATTCTCCAGCGAGTACAGGCCCAGAATCTTTACCAGGATTTTCTGTTTTAGTTATGGTCATGATCATATTGCTGTTCATGGGAGCTTGCTGTGTACAAATTGGCAGCCATGTTCTCCACTGCAGTGACTGGATTCTAAAACTGCTTCATTGGACGAAAAGCTTGGGGGTAGTCCTGAGGTCTTGAAAGGTGCTAAAGAAATGCATATTCCATAAAAAGAGTGATTATTAGATTATTATTAAGATTAGATTATAGATTATTGTTTAATTACCTTTGAAGCAAAGTACTGTCTTGGTCCTGAAAATAATTCTGACACTCTGCTGCTTCAGTATACAATATACACAATTTTCATTTGAGGGAATTGTACGATTTATCTTTTGGAAAATCAGAAGAAGCTTTTTTCACTAATACAATTACTTTGCATCTGTAAAGCATGAAATCCAACTGGAATCACTGTCATCACTATAAAGATTGTGTGGTCTTTTGTCACATTGTGCTTGAGCTGATTAAAATAATCTGTGCCTGCAGGACTCAGCCCGGAGTTACGTTGTTTTAATTTTTGATCCTTCTTGGCTGCACGCAGCCGAAAACCCTTTAGCAGACATGCATGGGCGCGTGCCACTGCCTCTGGCCGAGAGCAGGCATTGAGATGTCTGTGCCAGAGAGGGAGGGATGCAGAGAAAATGGGGAGATTGTCAGAAAGAATCTAGCATGTGTTGTCTGAAAAGAAACTGTATGTGTCAACTGTATAAAAATTATATAGCTATTTGTCTGAAAATGTACCCGAAGAGGGTCCTTCATTTCAAACTGTTCTCTCTTTCTACTTCCTTTTCTCTTTATCTCATTTTTTTGTTTTTTTTAATCTCCTCTGCTCTCCATTCCTTTTTTCTAAGTTCTTTTTCTTCATTTTTCTTTCTAACTAACTCACGCACTGCCTTCGCAGATGAAGATGTCAGCTATGACAAGATGGTCATCTCGTTGACGGTCTCTGTGTGTTGCTTTGGATTTCCAGCATCTGCAGTTGTTCTCATGTTTCTGAAGATGATGGTCTTGTTAAACCAAGGATTTCTGACACAGATTGAATTGAAGTGAATTCTGTTTTGAGACCCCTAGGCAGAAAGGACAAGAAAAATTATTTCCCTTAGTAAAGAGGTCAGCAGAGTAGAATTGAAGAAAGTTAAAAATTTTTTTTAATCAAAATAAACTTTATTCATTAATACCACTGCCCCCTGGGGTGGTACACTATTTAAATAGTGGAGGGGCTTCTTCAACCAGCTACTGTGTCCAGTAGTAGAAGAACCCTATACCGTGGTCCTTCCCCACCAAGCCTTTTGGTGGCTGCATCAAGCTTCAGTGCGTCCCTACAGCCTGGAATGTGCCAGTTGGCGGCACTCCTCCGTGGACATCTCGATGTGCTGGTAGACCAACAAGAGAGAGAAACATCAGGTGCTGTTGGCAGATCAAGAATGTCTTTCATCAAGTTGATGATCTGCCAACAGCACCTGATGTTTGTCTGTTTGTGTGTGTGTCCCTGAGAACAGTGCATAGATCAGAAAGTCCTCTGTTACACAGCTGCTCGGGATGAAACATGACACAAGGTTCAAAGAATGTTGAAAATAATTTTTTATTCAAAAAGTGACAGTGGAAGCAGAACCCTGACCACATTTCAAAGTATATTTATTATCAAAGTGGTTCATTTTGGTAGATCCAATTTGAAGACAGAAAATAGTACAAATGGTAAGACTCTTGACAGTGTGGAGGATCTGAGAGATCTTGGGGTCTGTGTCAACAGGACACTCAAAGCTGCTGCGCAGGTTTACAGTGTTGTTAAGAAGGCATATGGTGTGTTGGCATTCATCAACCATGGGATCGAGTTCAAGAGCTGTGAAGTAATGTTACAGCTATATACGACCCAGTTGGAGTACTGTGTTCAGTTCTGGTCACCTCACTACAAGCAGGATGTGGATACTATAGAGAGAGTCAGAGGAGATTTACAAGGACATGGCCTGGATTGGAGAGTGTGCCTTATGAGAACAGGTTGAGTGAACTTTCCCTTTTCTCCTTGGAGTGACGGAGGACGAGAGGTGACCTGATAGAGGTGTATAAGATGATGAGAGGCATTGATCGTGTGGATAGCCAAAGGGTTTTTCCCAGGGCCAAAATGGCTAACATGAGGGGGCATAGTTTTAAGGTGCTTGGAAGTAGGTACAGAGAGGATGTCAGAGGTAAGTTTTTCACACAGAGTGGTGGGTGTGTGGAATACACTGCCTGTGACAGCGGTGGAGATGGGTTCAATAGAGGCTTTTAAGAGACTTTTAGGTACAAAGACCTTAGAAAAATAGAAGGCTATATGGTAGGGTAATTCTAGGCAGCGTCTAGAGTAGGTTACATGGTCGGCACAACATTGTAGGCCAAAGGGCCTGCAGTGTGCTGTAGATTTCTATGTTCTATGTTCTACATGTATGTCACCAAATGCTACCCTGAGATTCAGTTTCTTATGGGTATTCACAGTGGAACAAAGAAATACAATAGAATAAATGCACAGAAAGACTGACAAGCAAACAATGTGCAAAAGAAGACAATCTGCAAATACAAACATAAACTATTAATAACAGAACACAATAAATGATCAAAAATACAGAATAAAAGACCAACAAGTTCAAGATGATGAATGTAGAAAATGCCGAGAAAAACCAGAAACAATCCAACACGTTACTGGATCGTGTAGCAATTTAACACAGTCTGATTACTTACACAAGCACAATCAAGTGCAAACAACATTCATCAAAATCCTGCTTTAAAATACACTCATAAATGAAATCACGCCCTACAAGCCTGATCCAGTTTTTGAGTCAGAATACCACAAATTATATTATGACTGATCAGTTATTACAGACATAATAAATGTCCGGATATAGTAATACAGGATAAACAAGCAAGAACAGCTTATTTAATAGATACCGCCATTCCAAACACTTACAGAAATCAATTTGAAAAACACCAGAAATATGCTGAATTAAAAGTAGAAATGAAAGACTTTGGAACATGGCCATGGACATTTCCCAATCGTAATATCTACAACCGGTATCGACCCAAAGGCACTACACAATAGCATTAAACAACTAGAGCTACACAGCAATACCTATGTAAGTCTTTGGAAAGCCACAATGCAAAACACCACAAGAAGTCTGAAAGTTCCAAGCAATTGACAAATGACTATGCCCATACCTGAGACACTACCAGCATGAGCTGAGAAAAAATAAATAGAAATATTAATAATGAATAATACTGAGAACATGAGTTGTAGAGTCCTTGCAAGTGAGTCCAGAGGTTGTGTTCAATCAGCAGTTCAGTGTTGTGTTGAGTGAAGATGTCCATGTTGGTTGAGGAGCCTGAAGGTTTAGGGGTAATAATTGTTCCTGCAACTTGTGGTGTGGGACCTAAAGCTTCTGCAGTTCTTTCCTGTGCTGAAGGGTGTGGAGGGTTTTACCTGTGATGAACTGGGCTGTATCCACTACTTTTAAAGTGTGCCAGACTGGGCACTTGACCTGCTCAAACCGGTGTGGGAGCTGAGAATTGGGATTAATTGATACAGTTAAACTTTTGGCTAGCATGGACACTTTGGGTCGAATACTTTGCTTCTATTCCATTAACTTCTATGATGCCAAGGTTTTGATTCCTGGCTCTGTTGGGGCACCAATGGTTAGCATGATGAACGGTCAGTTGGGGGTTTTGATGCCTGGCTGTGTAAGGGGCATCAACGGTTAGCATGATGAACGGTCAGTTGGGGGTTTTGATGCCTGGCTGTGTAAGGGGCACCAACGGTTAGCATGATGAACGGTCAGCTGGGGGTTTTGATGCCTGGCTGTGTAAGGGGCACCAACAGTTAGCATGATGAATGGTCAGTTGGGGGTCTGATGTCTGGCTGTGTAAGGGGCACCAACGGTTAGCATGATGAACGGTCAGTTGGGGGTTTTGATGCCTGGCTGTGTAAGGGGCACCAACAGTTAGCATGATGAATGGTCAGTTGGGGGTCTGATGTCTGGCTGTGTAAGGGGCACCAACGGTTAGCATGATGAACGGTCAGTTGGGGGTTTTGATTCCTGGCTCTGTTGGGGCACCAACAGTTAGCATGATGAACGGTCAGTTCAGGGTTTTGATTCCTGGCTCTGTTGGGGCACCAATGGTTAGCATGATGCAATTTCAGTTCAGGGTGCAGGAGTTCAATTCAAGCGCGTTCAAAAGAAGTTTGTACGTTCTCCTCTTGACAGTGTGTTTTCTTCCAGGAGCTCCAGTTGCTCCCACAGTCCAGAGACTACTGGTTGGAAGGTTAATTAGTCATTGTAAATAGTCCATTGATTAGGCTGGGGATAGAGGTGGGTTGGACCTTGTCAGCTCTCTAAATAAATATGACCTTACTTCTACTTCCTCTTACACATTTACTAATGTTTGTCTTATTCAGCATCTGTTACTAGATGAACATTTCTCTGTCTCCCATTGGAGTATTTAAACCCCAGATCCTCTCTAACCCTCCTGTAAAGGGGAAGAGGTCAGTGGGGGATCTGAGGAAGATTTTTTTCTCACTCAGGTAGGGATTAGCACATTGTTCGGCAGGGCCCAGTTGGGCCTAAAGGCCTGTTTCTGTCCCTAGAGCTCTCTGGCTCTATGGTGGATACAGAGGCTAAATATTCAGAGGATTATTTGAATGGCCAAGGCAGAGAAAGCTACCGACAACTTGCTGGTACGTGGGTAATTGATAGTCAGCATGAAGATGTTGGGCCGAAGGGAATGCTTCTGTGTTGTGATTTTTCTGTTGGATTTCTCTCAACAACTCACCCCCCTGCGTTGCTTCTTCGCCTATTGCACCCTCCCTTCTCCCGACTGCCCTGGGAATGGTTCCGGGAGCGGTGTTCAACCTCCCTCCCCCCTCCCTTCCTGCCTCTCCCTCCACCGTTTGACGAACTCACATGGACAGGCTGACCCCTCCGATCATGCCAGTGCTTTGTCGCAAACAGCCAACTTTAAAAAAACACACACAAAGCGTTGACACGAAGTGACAAGGCTGCCACGAACGTTTCGAGTGATCTTTCCGGGCAGCCGCGCGTACATGATACCTCTAGACTCCTTCAGCCCATTCTAGGGAATTAAGTTCAAAGTTGACGTTAATGCTACCAAAATGTCATAAAGATTCATCTCCTCTTGTTTGCATTTCCCAGAACTTATTTATTCACACGGATTTCACATCTAGAGTCAGTTACTCCCGGACCATCAGCACAGGAGTTACCCATCCAGCTTTAGGCTGAGTATGACTATATTTTTACATTTTTATTTTTTGAGGCTTAAGGACGTTTTCTTTAAATAGGGGGACGTGGCGCAGATATGCACGGTTTACTCAGGAAATTAAGCTTCGCCGCAAAAATCAGAAGTAACACAAATCTTTTTATTGCTCGCAAATTTTTAGTCAAGTTGCTGGAAACTAGAATTTGTGGGTAGCAGACTTTTCCCACCTTGTAAACACATTATGTAAACACTCATAGGGGACTTGTATTTAAAGGCTGTGGCGTTGTTAGAGTTACTCCCTCTGTTTTTAAACAATTCAAGGGGTTTGAGTTAGTTTGTGTACCTAAGACATTTCTTTGTGACTGAATGAAATGGTTTGGTAAATGTTTCGCTGCTGATAAAATAACTCTACGCTAACAAAAATGATTTATATTGTTGCTAAAGTATAAAAAGTTAAGGATAATTGTGTGTCTTTTGTTTGATGTCAGGCGTGTTTTGAGCTCTTTAATCCGAAATATTAATTATTCGTTCTGAAGTCGCTAACTCCCTGTCCCACGCATTCCGAAAACGAATGTAGTAAAATATCGCCTGTAATATTGGGCGAGCGTCCTTGGACGCTGCAGTTTTGTTGTTCGTCATTCAGTTTATCGTGGCAACGATTGCTTTAAAAACTTAACGTGGATTAAAATCTGTTTTGAGAAACATCGTTGTTTTTGTTCTGTAGATGAAACTAATTTTACCGCAAATTAATATTAGAATCGAAGTTCTAGAAAGATCGAGGTAACAATTTTGGACAGGTGTGGCGGTGATCTGGAGGAACTTGCAAATATTCTCCGTAACGCTTGTCTTTGTGAAACATCTTAAAGCAACGCTTTTAAAATACATCTTTAAAAAGCGATGCCCCAAAAAGGCGGCATCCATCATTAAGGATTCCCATCTCCCAGGACGTGGCCTCTTCTCATTGCTGCTGTCAAGGAGGAGGTGCAGGAGCCAGGTACACGCTCAATGTTTTAGGAGCAGCTTCTTCCCCTCTGACCGGACAATGAACCGATGGATAGTCCCTCAGCATTGTTTTGCGCTCGTTTAGTTAATTTATATTGTGACTAATAAATATATATATTTCTTAATGTAATTTATAGTTTTTTTTCTATGAATTGCAATGTACTGCTGCTGCAAAACAACAAATTTCACGACATATGCCAGTGATATTAAACCTGATTCTGACATTTCAGAAAATTTAATGTATGTTTGCTTTTTATGAGTCTTATTTCTAATTAACTAGCAGCTCCTAACAGAGAAACATATAATGATCATTTCATACATTATATACATAACATACAGAACTGTGCAAAAGTCTTGGGTATCCTAGATTTTTAAAATGGTTTCCGATGGTGTGGCCTCCACAGAGCCCAGATCTGAGGCTGTTTGGAATTAGCTGGAGAGACAGAAACAAGGAGACCGTCAATGTCTGCAGAAGAACCGTAGCAAGTTCCCTCAGATGTTTAAAACAACCGACCAGTTGATTTCCTTATAAAATTGCTCTCCAGTGCAATTAAGAGAATTAATGCAGTTTTAAAGGCAAAGGGTGGTCACACCAAATACTGATTGATTTAATTTTTTTTACTGTTTACTGCTCTTTGTAGTAATTTTTGATATTTAGAAGCTTTTAATTCCATTATTTTTGAAAGCATGTTCGCTTTACAGATTTTTTTTACTTGTGCTTAAGACTTTTGCACTGGGCTGTACATTACACAATAGATGTATATTTCAGGTAAGAGTAGCAGAGATTGTTGCGGTTCTAACAATCAGTTTTGCAGATGGAATGTAACGTTTCTTTTGTTGGTAGAAAAATTAGAAAGGTTGGAATAGTTTTCAATGTTGAGAGTTTGAAAGGTGTGTAGGTGTTCAAAGGGACCTGGTCTCCTTAACAAAATTAACATGCAGTTGCAGAAAGCATTTAGGAAAACAAGTAACAGAAGAAGGCAAGAGAATAGGATTGAGAGGGATAATAAATCATTCACGATGGAATGGCAGAGCAGACTCGATGGGCTGAATGGCCTAATTCTACTCCTATGCGTTACAATAATGGCTTTTATTGCAAGAGTCTTTAAGTGCACGGTTAAAGACGTATTGCATTAGTTATATGGGATCCTTAGTTATAAAGGTCTTGTACTTCAGAAACATAAGAGGTTGTTGATACTGGAACCTGGATTAAGATTCAGGACTCTGGAGGAATTATGATGCTGCCTGACCCACTGAGTTCCTCCAGCAGGCATTTATTCAATTCCCCTTTGCAAGTTTGGGCTGTATCTGCTTTTAGAGATGACAGTGTCTCATTGTGCTTTAACAAATTCTCCCTGTTCTTCCACTACTTGCTTAGTCAATCACCTTCAATCGATGCCTTCTGGGTATTGATCATAGAAAGCCTTTCTATTTATCGTACTTTGGAGGCAGCTTATTTGACTCACTCACCAGGAGTTTGAGGAGCTGTCACCAAAGGCCTCACACAAGATTTCGGCAGATGTGCCATGGAGAGCATTCTAATTGGTTGCATCGCTGCCTGGAATGGAGGGACCACTGCACAGGGTTGGAAAAAGCTGCAGAAAGTTGCCAACTCAGCTAGCTCCATCGTGGGCACTCGTCTGCCCATCATGGAGGAAATCTTCAAAAGGCAATGTCTCAGAAAGGATCCCCATCCCCCAAGACATGTCCTCTTCTCTTCGCTCCCATCGTTGACACATACATTCAATGTTTTAAGGACAGCTTCTTCCCCTCTGTCATCAGATTTCTGAATGGACAATGAACCAACCACTAGCTCAATATCTTTTTTTGCCCTCTTTTGCACAACTTATTTAATTTAAAACTTACAATACATTTCTTCTTGTAATTTAGTTTTTTTTTATTAAGTATTGCAATGTACAGCTACTGTAAAACAGCACATTGCACAACATTGCAGGGTCATTAAATGGGATTTTGGTACCAACGTCAAGCCACTTGCAAGACCATCTATTTGCCTTTTCTGTTCTCACTTTTGATCTCACCTACCCATACCTCAAAGGCTCATTTATTAAGAAATATGTATGCAGTATACAACTCTGAGACTCGTCCTCTCCAGATAGCCATGAAGCAAAGAAAACTATGGAAGTCTTTCACAGAAAGATATCAATCCCCCCCCTGCGCAAAAAAAACTTACAAATTGCAAAGGCAGCAAGAGCAGCAACCCCACTCCCCATGCAGAAAAACAAAAACAAATTGCTGAACTGTGAGGACATCAAACCCCAACACCACCTCACACAAAAATAAACTTCCAAATTGTACAGCATCACCGACACACGCAGAGAAGGCCTGAAGCCAAACCCAGCACAGTGCAGATGGACTGAATGATCTTGATATAATTCTGTTGGATTCAAGTTACTTTTGTGAAGAACCATTGATTTTCCTAACTGATATCTTCCTTATTCATTCCAGGAGGTCATCTGTGCACCAGCAAATGCCTTTATTTTCTAGAACTGAGCAGATAGTTACATGCAATATCCAGGTATTTCCAATAGTGTGTAATCTTACTCCATAGAAGGGATACCTCTGGAAAACAGAAAATATAGGCTCAGTGGCCACTTTATTAGGTACACACGCACCCCTGAATGTCTAGTCAGCCAATCACATGGCAACAACTCAATGTATAGAAGCATGCAGATGTGGTCAAGAGGTTCAGTTGTTCAGCCCAGCATTAGAAATGGGGAAGAGATGTGATATAAGTGACTTTGACCGTGGAATGATTGTTGGTACCAGACTGGGTGGTTTGAGTATCTCAGACCTGAAGATCTCCTGGGGTTTTCACACACAGCAGTCTCTAGAGTTTACAGAGAACGGTGCGAAAAACCAAGAACAAAACTTCCAGTGAGCGGCAGTTCTGTGGGCAAAAACAGCTCGTTAGAGAGAAGTCAGAGGAGAACGGCCAGACGGGTTCAAGCCGACAGGATGACCAAAGTAACTCAAATAACCACACGTTACAACAGTGGTGTGCAGAAAAGCATCTCCGAATACACAGCATGTCAAATGTTGAAGTGGATGGGCTCCAGCAGCAGAAAACATAGACGTACACTGAATGGCCACTTTATTAGGCACAGGTGGTAACTAGTAAAGTGGCCACTGCGTGTATGTTGCATTGGTGGAGTGGAGACATTCCCATGAGACGGGGGCCATGGCACTTCACAGGGGGCAAGTGTATTACATTTCACTCCATGGCTCGCTTCCCATAACTTATCCTGGGAGTTGGTAATACTGGTTAATTATTGCTGTACAAGAAGTGGCCATTTCGGCAAGTTTGGTGTTTGTTGCTAGTAGTTGATAAGCCATCAAAGACAGTAGTGGTGGAAGGGAGTTTTCTGGTTGGAAGTCTGTGACTGGGGGTGTTCTGCCAGAATCAGTGCTGGGACCACTGTTGTTGTGATCTACACCAAAGCTTTGGAAGAATATGCAGAAGACATGGTTAGGAGCAGAATTAGGCCAGTTAGCCCATTGGGTCTGTTCTGGCATTCAGTAATGGCAGATTTATTATCCCTCTCAACTCCTTTCTCATGCCTTTTCCTCATTATCTTTGATGCCCTTAATTAAGAACCTATCAACCTCTGACTTGGCTGTCTGTGGCAATGAATTCCTCAGATTTACCACCTTCTGGCTAAAGAAATTCCTCCTCTTGGTTCTAAATAGATGCCCTTCTATTCTGAGGCTGTATCCTCTGGTTCTAGACTCTGTCACTATAATATTGTGAGAATGTCCATTCAATGTCAATGGGATTAGCTAATGCTTCCTCTCGCTTGGTGCCACATTGTGTCAGTTTACACCGCTGTGAGAAAACTCCACGATCCTTCAGCATAGCTGCATGAGAACCCTGATGAAAATCTGGGCCCACAAAGTTAAAAAATGGAATGAAAGCTGAAATTCCAGTACTGAGGGAGTGCTGTGTTGTTGCGAGCATATCAAATGACTAGGAGGTCAAACCGAGACCATTTCTTCTCTTTCAAGAATCAGAATCAGGTTTAATGTCACTGGCGTGTGTCGTGAAATTTGTGGCAGCAGTACATTGCAATATGCAATAGTATAAACAACCTTTAAATTACAATAAGAAATAGATATAAAAAAATTAAATAAGTAGCGCAAGAAGAGAGCGGGTATGAAGGATTTATCTCTCAGTATCACTATACGCGATCTGTCCGTGTAGCCACACTACAGTTTGAAACCATGTAATGTTTACCATTCCTGAGCATTAATCTGGCAGCTGTCTGGAATCTTGCTATGTCCAGATTGCCTCCTGTAGGTCTACATCAGAGCAATGACTGCATTTTAAAATGCCCCATTAGGCACGCTACCGTGAAGTAGTGGTTAACATGACACTGTCACAGCTCGGGGTGTTCTGGAGTTCAATAATGCATCTATAAGGAGTTTGTACGTTCTCTTTGTGACTGTGTGGGTTTCCTCCCACAATCCAAAGATGTACCAGTTAGTAGGTAAGTTGCCCTGTGATCCAGCTAGTTTTAAAATAGGTGGGTTGCTGGTCGGTATGGCTGGTTGGGTCAAAAAAGCCCATTCCATTCTGTATCTCTTAAAAAACAGAGAGATGCAGAGTGCCGAGGGAAATATTGCAGTTGTGAAGGGTTCTGTGATAATAGATAAAGATTAGGAATTCTGCAGACGCTGGAATTCCAGAGCAACACACACAGAATGCTGGAGAAACTCCACAGATCAGGCAGAAGCTTTCAAAGTGAATAAACAGTTGATGTTTCTGGTCGAGACCCAGGATGCTCCTTGACCTGCTGCGTTCCTTCAGCATTTTGTGTGGCAATAGTTTATTATTGTCACATGTATTGAGATAGAGTGAAAAGCGTTGAACACGCCATCCCCGCAGATCACTTCACACCAGAAGTACATTGAGCTAGAACAAGGAAAATAGCGTCAATATAAACATCAGTCACAAGATAACCATAAATTAATCATAATTTATACACTGTTCTTTTTTTACAAGAACAAGAAACAATTCCATTTTAGTACAAAGTGATTAACTTGGTCATAGTGTTGGTAAACTGCAGTGATTATGGTTTGGTTCAAGAACTGAATGGTTGAAGGCAAGTAGCTGTTTATATAGTGTTTGCTGTTAGTTATGGAGGAAGTGCAGTGCAGGCAAGGAAATGTAGTGTTTTTCTCAAAGGCACATGGAGATGTATTCAAGATAATAATGTTTCTGCATTCTGTTTTTTCATAACAGCATATTTTATAAACATTTTCACCTGCCTACCACCACCCCCTGTTGCCCCTCATCATTCCCTTTTTCCTATAGTCCACTCTACTCTCCTACTGGATTGCCTCATCTCTATCCCTTTACCTTTACCCCTGCCTGACTTCACCTATTAATTCTAACTATTTTTCTTCCCCCCTCCCTACCCTTTTAGTCTGGTGTTTTCCCCGTTCTTTTCCAGTCCCCAAGGGCCTTGGCAGGAAATGTCGACTGTTAGTTCATTTCCACAGATGCTGCCTGACCTGCTGTCCCTCCAGCATTTTGTGTGTGTTACTCTGGACTTTCAACATTTGCAGAATCTCTTGTGTTTATGTTATGTAGTTATCATTGTGGAGTGTTTATTGATTATCATAAAGTGATAATATTGATTATTATAATAACAATAAATAAGGATCATATTAAGAACCAGGAAAATACAAGTCAAGGTCACATTAAAGTAATTTTATTACAAATTTCTTCAAAGTTGTTGCTTCCTCAGGATTTTACTTTGTTCATGATAGATCACTTGAAGCTGAACACAAATATAATTTCAGACTACTTGTATCACGTAGGAACTTGGAGAAACAATAAATTAACCTTTATTGAATATAATGCATTTAATTACATAATGGTGCTGATGCTTTGCAATATTTCAACTGAGCTAAAAATGTTTTGTTGGAGATTTTCATTTGTACTCAGTGCCTGAGGCGTCTCATTAAGTATCCAACAATAATCAGCCAGCATTGATGGATTCCAGTTGTCATGATACTGTGTCCATGAAACCTCCCACCATGCTCGTCACTGACAGCGCCAAGACTTGCAGGGAAGAAGTCCAAATGGGAATGCAGAAAATGAATCTTTAGTGATAGTTCATCAAGGCTCTGGCTCCCCACTTGATCAACTCCTCTTACCATTCTCTCACCTTGGTCATCCGTGCAGCACAAAATTAAAGGTGTGTTGCTGTTGTTGGAAAAGCCCTCTTTTGGAAGAGGCCAGGTCCGCCTTCTTCTGTGGGTGAGAAGATTCCATGACACAAACACAAGACATTGAAGCTGAAATTGGCCCCTTATGCCTGCTCTGCAATACAGTAAGATCATAGGTGATCCAGTGTTGGTTCCAACACCACTTCCCTGAACTCTGTCCATTCCCCTTAACTCCTTTGAGGTTTCAATCCCTATGTCACCTATCTTAAAGATGAACGGGAGAGTTCTCTTGGCACCTTAAAACACAACAATGTTGTCTAAACATTACCACGTCGGTACTTGTGGGTCCTTGCAGAGCGCTTGATTATTTTTTGCTGCATTCCCAACAGTAGTGACTGGATTTTAAAAGTATTTACTTGGCCACAAAGTGGTTCAGATTCATTTATTTATCACACGTGCATCGAAACATTTAGTGAAGTGTGTCGTTCAAGTCAGCAGCCGACAGATACATGGACGTGCTGGGGGTTGGGGGCAGCCCACAAGCGTCACCACACATTCTGGTGCCAACATAGCAGGCCCACGATGCTCGGCAGAACAACGTAAACAGCTATTATAACAACAAGCAAAACAGCAACCGCAAAGCAAGCCACTTTCCCAATCTAACACATACACACAGACAGACAGACATCCGATCTCAGAGCAGGATGTCTCTGGACTCTCAGAGCCGCAGGCATCAGGCCAAAAAGTTCTTTGAAATATCCTGAAACAAACATGGTATATGTTATATAAATACATCATGCTTTTTTTATGTTCAGATCTAATAAATACAGTATTTTATATTCAGATGTAGTAAATACAATATTTTATATTCAGATGTAGCAAATAGAATATTTTGCCCTTGTTTTCATCAAGTAAAGCAGCATCTGTGGAGAGAGAATCAAAGTACATTTGGCTCTTTGACACTTTTGTTAGTTTTTTCTCCACAGATGCTGTCTGACTTGCTGAGCATTTCCAGAGTACTCGGTTTCAATTTCAGATTTCTGGCATTTACAGCTTTTCTGTGGCTTTAGTGTTTTTTTAGTTCCCCTAAACTAACTTCCTATTATTAGATTAGTTTATTATAATGTTGAATTGAATTGACTTTATTTCTTACATCCTTCACATGCATGAGGAGTAAAAATCTTTATGTTGCATCTCCATCTAAACGTGCAATGTGCAATCATAGTAATTTATAATAAATAGAACAATCCATGTAATATAGAGTATGCTCAAGTCAACATGAGTTCATCTGTCTGATGGCCTGGTGGAAGAATCTGTCTCGGAGCCTGTTGGTCCCGGCTTTTATGCTGCAGTACTACTTCCTGGATGGTAGCAGCTGGAATAGATTGTGGTTGGGGTGACTTGGGTCCCCAATGATCCTACGGGCCCTTTTCACACCCCTGTCCTTGTAAATGTCCGGAATCATGGGAAGTTCACAACTACAGATGCTCTGGGCTGTCTGCACCACTCTCTGCAGAGTCCTGCGATTAAGGGAGGTACAGTTCCCATAGCAGGCAGTGATGCAGCCAGTCAGGATGCTCTCAATTGTGTAGAAATTTCTTAGGATTTGGGGGCCCATACCAAACTTCCTCAACCATCTGAGGTGAAAGAGACACTGTTGTGTCTTTTTCACCACACAGCTGGTGTACAGACCACGTGAGGTCCTCGCTGATGTGGATCCCGAGGAATTTAAAGCTGTTCACACTCTCAACCCCAGATCCATTGATGTCAATAGGGGTTAGCCTGTCTTCATTCCTCCAGTAATCCACAACCAGCTCCTTTGTTTTTGCCGCATTGAGGGAGAGGTTGTTTTCCTGATGCCACTGTGTCAGAGAGATGACTTCTTCCCTGTTGGCCACCTCGTTATTGTTTGAGATAAGGCCAATCAATGTAGTGTTGTCGACAAATTTAATTAGCAGATTAGAGCTGTGGGTGGTGAATAGGGAATAAAGGAGGGGACTTAGTACACAGCCCTGAGGGGCTCCTGTATTGTGAGTCAGAGGGGTGGAGGTGAGAGAGCCCACTCTTACAACCTGCTGGTGATCTGACAGTAAGTCCAGGATCCAGCTGCACAAGGCAGGGAGAAGGCCGAGGTCTCTGAGCTTCTTGTCGAGCCTGGATGGAACTATGGTGTTGAATGCTGAACTGTAGTCCAAGAACAGCATTCTCACGAAAGCATCCTTCTTCTCCGAATGTGTGTGGATGGTGTGTAGAGCTGTGGCTATTGCATCATCTGTGGATTGATTGTGTTGGTAGGTGAATTGTAGGGGTTCCAGTCTGGGTGGTTGCAAGCTGCAGATGTAATCCTTGACCAGCCTCTCAAAGCATTTGCTTGTTATTGAGGTGAGTGTGACAGGACGCCAGTCGTTCAGGCATGTTACCTTGGTCTTTCTTTGGTACTGGGACATTGGTGGATAATTTGAAGCAGGAGGGCACTCTACACTGGGAGAGGGAGAGATTAAAAATGTCAGTAAATGTGGTGCATGTTTGCAGCAAGCTCACTTAGTAATCAGTTTACAGTAATAAGCACAACAACAACTGTTAAACACATAAACAACAGCATAGTGCAAAGATCATAATCTAAAATACTCTTTTATCTTCTAAGAAATGACGTGGCTGCAGTTGACGTAGGCTCAGAGTCATTATACTGGGGCCATGCGTTGGTCGGATTCAACTATGGATATTATGCCCCAGCTGTCTTTGTTAGTTGATGTGCAACCCAGGGTAGTATGATATGATATGATATTTATTTATTTATCTGTCTATACTTTTTGTATTTGCACAGTTTGTTGTCTTTTGCACACTCGTTGTCTGCCCTGTTGGTGCAGTCTTTCATTGATTCTATTATGGTTATTGGATTTACTGAGTGCATCTGCAAGAAAATGAATCTCAGGGTTGTATATGGTGATGTATACATACTTTGATAATAAATTTACTTTGAACTTAACTCTGAGAATGTCCTAATGTACCTCAGGTATGCAAGTTAAACAAATAACAGTATTTCCATTATTCTCAGATACAACTCTCTCTAATTAAGTACAAATATAATGGCTAAAGCACTTGTGTTTGCAGTTTGTAGAAATTCAACTACAGATGTGTAGAATAGACTTGCTGGATAGATTTCTGATCCTCCAATTTTGTACTAGAATAATGTGAAAACCATTACATGACTACGAGATTTGTTTTTGCAGTATGTAGGTCACTACATTGGGATTCAAGAGGTCAGGATTAATAATCGCTAAAATGATAGTTAAAATATCACTTTCACAGTTGAAGAATTTCAATTCATGGCTCCACAGAAGAATAAGATGCTTGTTAAAGAAAGAGCTCCTGGATAACTCAGCACTGGCTCCGTAGCTCTGTGAGTCAGAGTCCTTCACGTGTCTCGGAACTGTGACTGGACAGCAAGAGTGATCATTAAGCTGTCAGTTTGTTCCAACTGATTCTAACGTCCTTTTTAAAAGGCAGCCTGGACAACATGTAGGAATGCGAGGAGATTTATTAGGAGGTTCGGAGCAGGTGATTTGGTAGAGGTATATAAGATGATAAAAGGCACAGATAGAGTGGGCAGCTGGAGTCTTCTTGACAGGGTGAAAGTAGGCAATGCAAGAGGGCATTATTTTAACTGGGTGACGGGGTGAGGATTTGTTTCTACGAAAGGAGGTGTAAAGCAGTAGTCCTTCCCTCCACTAGCCTGGCAGGTTATAAAACCCATAACTATCCTTTTGTAGCTTTTGAATTCCAGATAGATTAAAATTAATACTAAAAAAAATATAAAATCCACATATTGTTCATTTGGAAGGGGGAGGGGGAATTTCCATTACATTGAAAACAACTCATCGCCCTCTCCCCTCTCAACACACAAACGAACATGCCAGATAAAATGTAGAATTATTTTACAAGATGTCTATATTCACAGTATGTTAGAGAGGGTCTTGGCACCCCTCCCCCACCCTAGATTGGGGTCATGTGAAGCCATGGGAGCAGGTGGTGGATGGTCGTACGAGCAGCTGGTGTATATCTCAGGTCCTGGTTATGTGACCACTGACGCCAGGCGGACAGTCTCTGAAGGGTATTGATAATGGCTGGGATCACCCGTCTTGTAAAGACACTACCCAGAAGAAGGCAATGGCAAACCACTTCTGTTGAAATATTTGCCAAGAACAATTAGGGTGGTAGAAAGACTACGTTATATGAAACGGCACATCACGAACGGACGATAATTTTAAGGTGATCAGAGGAAAGTCTGGGTGGGACGTCAGAGGTGAGATCTTCAGGCAGAGAGTGATGGGTGCATGGAACACCTTGCCAGGAGTGATGGTAGGGGCAGATACATTTGGGGTACTTAAGTAACTCTTAGATAGGCACATGGATGATTAAAAAATAGGAGGGCTATTTAGGTGGGAAGGGTTAGATTGATCTTAGAGTAGGTTAAAAGGTTGGCACAACATCATGGACTGAATGGTCTGTTCTATGTTCTGTTTGATCAGACTCTAAAGTTGTGAGTGGGGGCAATATGTGGGGCATTTTAACGAATAAAAGAACATATTTTAAAGAGCATTGTAAAGGAGAATAGAGAGGTAATGAGGTTTAGGGACAATCATTGAAGTCTGGTATCTAGTCCACTATAGGCATGGTTTCCAGTGGTGGGGAGATAGAAATCAGAAAGATGCAGGAGGTCTGTGTTGAAAGAGGTTTCAGAGGCTTTTAGTGATAGAGAAAATTCTCAGAAATATGACCATGGAGACATTGCAACTCATGCATGACATTTCTACTCAACGTACACAGAACGCCAAGCACCGATAGCACAAAACATGTTATAAACTCAGTTCTGCTTTGCTCCTTGTCCTCTGCGTGAGAAGGTTGCAAGTTGAAGCCCAAGGACAGGTGGAGGACAGGAGTGATTGAGTGCCCAGAGAGGGGCTGGAATGGCTGCGTGTCAACTCAACTGTGGAGGCCAAGTTAGTGGATATATTTAAAGCGGATGTTGAAGGTTCTTGATTAGTTATCATCATTATGTGCTGAGCTGTATGACGTGGGCGATCATGGTCTACTTGACCACGATTATTCTTGGCAAATGTTTCTACGGCAGTGGCTTGCCATCGCCATTGTCTTATAGTCTTACTGGTACAAAGCACCAGATGTCAAGGCACAGTGTATATCAATGATAATCCACTTGATTCTGATTCTGATATCCACCTTATCTGTGTCACTCATCATTTAACCCCCCCCCCATGACTGCGATTCCCAACATTTTTTATGCCGTGGACCCCTACTGTGGGGTCTGTGCACCCCAAGTTGGGAACCCCTGCTCTCCGACATTACCTCTCAGCCTCTACACTCCAGGGTAGAAAAGTCCCCGCTTTGTGTTGAGATTAAAATGCTGTCATGTGCTGAGTTGCAAGATGAGGTTGGCCTCCCTGACATTTCATAGAAGTTCATGGAACAGTGGAGGAAGCTAAAGGCTGAAGTCAGAACAAGTGTGGCCAAGACTGAATGTGATATAGACAACTGTAAGCTCTGAGTTATTCCTGTGAGCTGAATGGAGGTTTATCGTGAAGCAGTCGCCCTATCTGTGTTTGGCTTCCCCCAGTGTTGAGCAGATCATTTCTTGGTCAGTGATGGCAGGGTACAAAAGAGGAAGTAGTAGAATTTAATTACTGCTTAGCTAACGTAGGATGGAGGTAGAAACTTCTCCAGGGAACCCAACCATCACCAGTAAAAATGGAATCAGAATCAAGTTTAATATCACTGGCGTATGTGGTGAAATTTGTTAACTTTGCAGCAGCAGTACAATGCAGTACATGATAAATAGAATAACCTGAATTACAGTAACTATATATGTATATTAAGTAGTTAAAATAAGTAGTGAGATAGCAGTCATGGGTTCCGTGTCCATTTAGAAATGGTCAGGGGGGAAGTAGCTGTCACAAACATGAGAAAATCTTCAGATGTTGGAAATCAGAGTAACACACACAAAATGCCGGAGGAACTGAGCAGGCCAGGCAGCATCTGTGGAAAAGAGTAAACAGTTGATGTTTCGGGCCGAGATCCTTCAGCAGGACAGGAGAGAAAAAGATGAGTGGTCAGAGTGTGAAGGTGGGAGGGGGGAGGGAGAGAGAAACACAAGGTGATAGGTGAAACCGGGAGGGGGAGAGATGAAGTAAGGAACTGGGAAGTTGATTGGTGAAAGAGATACAGGGCTGGAGAAGGGGGGAATCTGACAGGAGAGGACAGAAGACCATGGAAGAAAGAAAAGAGGGGAGGAGGGCCAGAGGGAGGTGATGGGCAGGTAAGGTGAGAGAGAGAGAAATGGGAATGGGGAATGGTGAAAGTGGGGGTGGGGGTGGGGGGGTAGGTGGATTACTAGAAGTTCAACAAGTTGATGTTTATGCCATCAGATTGGCGGCTACCAAGACAGAATATAAGGTGTTGCTTATCGCGACTGTAGAGGAGGCATAGACTGACATGGCAGAATGGGAATGGGAAATGGAATTAAAATGGGTGGCCACTGGGAGATCCCACTTTTTCTGGCTGAAGGAGCATATGTGTTCCTGAATTGCTGAGTGTAGGCCTTCAGGCTTTTTTACCTCCTTCCTGACGGTAGCAATGAGAAAAAGGGTGGTGGGGGTCCTTAATGATAGATGCCTCCTTTCTGAGACACCACTCCTTGAGGAGATGTTGGACACTACGAAGGCTGGTACCCATGACGGAGTTGACTAATTTTACAACTTTATGCAGCTTACTCCGATCCTGTACAGTTGCCCCCTCCCACCTCCATACCAGACGGTGATGCAGCCAATCAGGATGCTCTCCACAGTATGTCTGTAGAATTTTGTGGGAGTATTTGCTGCCATACCAAATCTCTTGAAACTCCTAATGAAGTGTAGCTGCTGGCGTGCTTCCTTCATGATTGCATCAATATGATTGCCCAGGGGAGATCCTCTGAGATGCTGACACCCAGGAACCCCAGTTTTACATTGATTTAAATTCATAGTAAACTGCAGTGTATAAATTGGCTGCCCTACTTACTCATAAAACAAGACCTAGAGCCTGAAAGGTTCATGTTTGATTCTATTCATTCCTTCCCAAAACTTCAATCCATTCCTACTGAGCGGTTACATGTACAGTTTTTTACTTGGTGAAAGTTATATTTATAGTTGTTAGTCTATCATATTTAGGAATGTCATGGTGGGTCAGGGAAGCTGCTCTTTGCAGTTTTCTTAGTCCTCTGGCCTGATCCGCCTGTGGAGGAACAGCATGCGGAACGTTTCCTTGGTAACACAGGCAGAACAGGAGGAGCATCAGGCAGTCGAGCAGCAAGGGTCTTCTAACAGCTCGATAATGACTGACAGTTGCTTTTCTTGTGATGTGGCTGTTGCTGGTTGGCTTGGCGTATTCCACCCTCCGCAGGAAACGTTGGTGGTGATCAGCCTCGAAATGCTGCAGACTGCTTTGCACAGATGTCGAATGTTGAAAGGCCGAGATAGAGTGGTCGTGGAGCAGGTGTTTCCTATAGCGGGGGAGCCTAGGGACCAAGGGCACAGCCTCAGAATAAACGGATTCAAAATTCAAAGTTCAAAATAAAGTTTATTATCGTGATACATACATTGTCGCCACATTAACCCTAAGATTCTTTTTCTGCGGGCATTCTTAGTAAATGGTAACTGTAAACAGCAGGAACTGTAACCAAACTGAGCAAGTGCAGATAATAAATAAATAGCAATACAGTAAATAACGAGTGTTAAATAACAAGATAAAAGAGTCCTTAAATGAGTGTAGTTATTCCCTTTTGTTTGTGAGCTTGATGGTTGAGGGGTAGGAACTGTTCTTGAACCTGGTGTGAGTCCTGAGGCTCTTGAACCTTCCACCAGATGGCAGCAGCGAGAAAAGAGCAAGGCAATTTTTCATGCAAACGTGCTCAATGTTTGGGAGAGTTTTACCTGTAATCCACTACATTTGTAGGGTTTTCCATTCAAAGGCTTTGGTATTCCCACACCAGACCATAATGCACGCTTTCCACCACACATCTATAGAAGTTTGCCGAGGGCTTTGATGACATGCCAAATCTCCACAGACTCCCGAGGAAGTAGCCATGCTGTTGTGTTTTCTTTGCTATTATATTTATATGATGGGTCCAGGACAGGTCCACTGAGATAGTGACACCCAGGAGTTTAAAGTTACTGACTTTAACTCTGATCTCCAACTCTGATCCTTTGATGTGGACTGGCTCATGGACCTCCGATTATGTCTCCTGAAGTCTACAATCAGTTCCTTGGTCTTAATGACATTGAGTGGAAGGTTGTTGTTATGACACCACTCAGCCAGATTTTCAGTCTTCCTCCTGTGTTCTGATTCATCACCGCCAAGGGAGTACTGAGGCCCAGGTGTTGGAGTTTATTGATTAGTTTTGAGGGATGATGGTATTAAATGCTGAGCTGTAATCGATAAAGACAATCCTGACGAATGCATCTTTACTGCCCTGATGTTCTAGGGTTGTGTGAAGAGCCAATGACATGGCATCTGCTGTGACCTGTTGCTTCAGTAGGTGAATCCAAGTCATCACTCAGACAAGAGCTGGTATGTTTCAACACCAGCCTCTCAAAATACTTCATCACTGGGCAATAGTCATTTAGACTGGTTAGCACGCTGTCCTTGGGTGCTGGTATGATTGAAGTAGGTGGGTACCACACACTGCCGTGCGAGGGATTGAGGATATCTGAATACACCAGCCAGTTGGTCGGCAAGGGCATCAGTACTCGGCCAGGTTCTCCATCCGGACCTGATGCTTTCCTTGGGTTCACTCTCTTGAAGGCAGCCCACACGTCATCCTCAGATACTGAGACCAAAGGATCATCAGGAGACACGGGAGTGTGGGATGGTTCCTCCCTTTTCTGGCGATCAAAGCGAGCATAGAAATCACTGAGCTCATCTGGAAGTGAAGCTCTGCTGTCCCCTATGTCACAGATTTAACTTTGTAGGAGGTTATTGCTTTCAGTCCCTGCCACAGCTGTCGAACATCCCTCATTGATGACAGCCTAGTCTGGAATCTCCACTTCACCCGAGGGATGGCTTTCCGGAGACCATACCTGCACCTGGTGTAGCATTCGTCATCTCCAGACTTGAATGCCTCTGATCCGGCCCTCAGCAAGTTCCAGGTTTCATTGTTCATCCAGGACTTCTGTTTGGGGAAAACCCTGAATGATTTCATGGAGACATCCACATCCACGTCTGTTTTAATAGAGTCTGTAATGACCCTGGTGTAGTCCTTTAGGTCATCAGAGGAGTCCTTGAACACGGCCCAGTCCACTGACTCAAGGCAATCCTGTAACTGTTCCTCAGGCTCCCATGACCACCTCTGAGTCGTCTTCATCTCTGGGGCCTTGCTCTTTAGGCTCTGTCTATATGCAGGTAGTAGGAGTCAAGCCAAGTGATCTGCCTTGTCAAAATGTGGCCTCAGAAAGGAACAATAGGCATTCCTTTTCATAGTGTGGCAGTGGCCTAGAGTATGAGACAACTGGTGTAACAGGTTACATGCTGGTGATGATTGGGCAGGGTTGGTTAACGTTGCCAACTATAATTTGAAATGCGCCAGGATGAGCTGTTTCTTCCTTATAGACAACGTTGTGCAGTTTTGCGAGTGCTTGCTTGTAATCGGCCATGATGGTATGGAAAAGATACCCCTTCAGAACAGAGATGAGAAGATTTCTCTTTAGCCAGAGGGTGGTGAATCTGTGGAATTCATTCCAACAGACGTGTGTGGAAGCTAAGTCATTTGGTACGTTTAAAACGGAGGTTAACAAATTCTTGATTAGTCAGGACATCAAAGATTACGGGAGAAGGCAAGAGAGTAGGGGTTAAGAGGGATAATAAATCAGCTGTGATAGAATGGTGGAGCAGACTCAGTGGACTGATTGGCCTAATACTGCTCCTGTGTTTTATGGTATTACAGTTGTGTTATTGATGCACCATCAATTACCCTTGGAGACGGGAGGTGAACGATAGACTTTTATTAGCTGCAAGAAACCATGATTAGTAGCAAGAGACCACCACACAACAGCCTGGAGACTGAGGGAAGAGCAGTGCCCCAATCGCCTTTATACAGGGGTCTGTGGGAGGAGCCACAGGAGCAGTCAGCAGAGGGGCATGCCCAGACAGGTATATGTAGTTCGCCACAGTTACGTAGGGAGACAATCAAGGACGAGCATCCAGTTGTCTGGCATCTGGCTCACTCATTACCACGGAATGTGAGTTGGGTTCCAGCTTGAGGCCGGGTCCAGATGTACGGACAGAGTCAGGATTGGGATCTGGGGCTCCAGGATTCAGGAACATGGGTGGGTTTGGAGTGCTTGTGTAATTCCCACTCCCTTTAAACTCATCAAGTTCACTGGAACATACAATCCTGTGCAAAAATTCTTAGGCACATATATAGCTAGGGCACCGAAAACTTTTGTACAGTACCATAGTAATTTCTTGCATTGCATGGTACCGCTGCCTCAAAAAAAAACTAATTTCATGACATATGTGAGTGTTGATAAACCTGGTTCTGATTCTGATATTCTTGTGGACTGAGAGCGGGAGGGGGCAGGGAGAGAGGAATCATAGCCGGGAAAGGGGAAGGGAGAGGGAAGGGAGCAGGAAGCAGAGAAACATTCTGTTTTAATCAATAAACCTACTTTTTGCTATCAATTGACCTTGCCTGGTGTCTCAGGGCTGTGTGTTTCTGGACCCACATCACTCACTCCCCCTCCCCCTGCCCCTGGCATTCCTTTTCTGCCTCCTGTCCTACAGCCATCCTGCGGCACTCCAACCTCACCATTCTCAGCATCCTTTGTTCCTGCCAGATCTACGTAACTGCTCTGCGCCCCACGTTGACAAATACGGCACTGTGTAACATTAAAAATGTAAAAGAGGAATGATCTGTGCATTAATAAAGATTAAAGATGAGCTTTATTTGTCACATTGAAACACACAGTGAAATGTGACCTTTGTGTCCAAGGATGTGCTGGGGTAACGCGGAAGTGTCACCACGTTTCTGGTGCCCACAACTTACTACCCCTACTGCTAAATAACACATACTGTGTGCAATGCCAGGATTTCCAGCAGATACAGTCTCACTTAATCTATTTATTTAGAGATAAAACGCAAAACATTCCCTGCAGCCCAACAAACCGCACTACCAGCAACCAACCTACTTAACACAAGTTTAATCACGGGGCAATTTTCAATAACCAATTAATCTCCTAACGATACGTTGTTGGAATGTGGGAGGAAGCTGGAGCACCAGAGGAGACCCGTGTGGCCACAGAGAGAGTGTTCAAACCCCTTATGGACAGCGGCAGGAATTGAACTCTGAACTTACAGTTGGCTCTGTAAAGCCTCTTGCTGGCTGTGGTGTGCAGACTGTTTAGGGTCTGGGATGGTCAGAGAGTGAATGACAATTCCCATCAACAGTTGTTGGCTTTACTTGTGGATATTGGGAATCATCCAGTTTGGCCGCTGTGTGATGGTTGTGGATCAGTCAGCTCCTGCTCTTCGGTGACCAGTCGGGAGCCCTGCTCTTAGTGATTTTTAAACAGAGCTTGGATGAGCAAGTGGAAGAGTGGGTTAGTAAGTTTGCAGATGGCACAAAGGTTTGTAGTGCTGTAGAGAGTGTAGAAGGTTGTTGTAGGTTACAGTGGGACATTGATAGGATGCAGAGCCAGGCTGAGAAGTGGCAGATGGAGCTCAATCTGGAAAAGTGTGAGGAGATTGACTTTGGTTGAACTTGAAGGCAGAGTACAGGGTTATGGCAGGATTCTTTGCTATGTGGAGGAACAGAGGGAACCTGGGGATCACATCCAAAAGTCCTTTAAAGTTGCCGTGCAAGTTGATAGGGTTAAGAAGGCATATGGAGAGTTTGTGCTGGGAATGGATGGGAGATGAAAGTGGAAGCTATTGAGTCACAATGCCAAGGTTGTGTCGTCAATGATTATTTGGCTAGTTGGCATTTTTAATTTATCTAATTTTCAGGATCAAGTTCAATTTTAATTGTTATTCAACCTTCCCATGAATACAGTCAAATGAAACCATGTTTCCTTGAGGCCATGGTGGAAAACACAATACTAAGAGTCACTCACAGCATACAGTACATAAAGCACACAGAAATGTGATAGCGGAAAAACATACTGTCGGAAAAAAATATAGCCACGTCCCTGAGTGTCCTGGCCTGTAGATTGATGGATGGATGTTGTCCTGCAGCCGTGTTTCTGCGGGAACAAACCCGCAGCAGTGCTCAGTTCATGCTAGAGTGGCTGCGGATGTACGCAATCTGGCTTGTCTTCCACCGTGTGAACACCAGAGAGCAGTACCGATGGGTGGGGCCAGCCCCCAACCCAGAATCAGGTTGTCACTGGCCAGGCCTGCATTCAATGCCCATCCTTAGCTACCCTCTCTCTAAACATTACGATCAACAGCTCCCCAACAGAAGAGGTGTATAGGGTCATGGGCCAAACGCAGGCCAATTTACTTCCCAGCTCTTTACTTCATCCCCTCCCCTTCAAGTTTCACCTATCACCTTGTGTTTCTCTCTCCATCCCCCCCCCACCTTTTAAATCTACTCCTCAGCTTTTACTCAAAATGTCCACTGTACTCTCTTTCATTGATGCTGCTTGGCCTGCTGAATTCCTCCAGCATTTTGTGCGCATTGCTTGGATTTCCAGCATCTGCAGATTTTCTCTTGTTTGACATGGGATGAGCTCAGTTAGCGTGGACCAGCTGGGCTGAAGGGCTCACTTTCAAGCTGTGTGACTCATCACCCAGAGAGACAAGCTACAGACATCAATAATGTTAAATAACGCATTGTGCGTTTGTGCGTCAGTAAGTGTGACTGTGCGTGTGTTGCTTATTCAGGCTGCTATCTTTCTGGATGAAAAAAATCAGAATCAGGTTTAATATTGGTGACAGATATCATGAAATTTGTTATTTTGCAGCAGCAATACATTGCAATAAAAAACTACAACTTACAATAAGACATATATTAAAAAAATTAAATTAAATAAGTCATGCAAAAAGAGTGGAACAATAGTGAGGTAGTGTACATTGATTGTGTGTCTTCAGTCTCCTGTACCTCCTTCTTGACTTTGGAAAAAGACTTTGGATTATCAGGAATTGACTCACACACAGGAGCATCTGAACTGCTTTAGTAGCCATAGCCTCTCAGTAGCTCATGAACACAAGAGGGTTTGCAGATTCTGAAAATCTTGAGCAACACACACATTGTGTTTTTTATCATTATCTTATCAATGTAGCTGGAATATGTAGCAATGTGGCTCTGGACTAGGCGGACAAGATCAACAGTGAGATCCAACAGCCAGGAAGGTGGTTCTGCAAGGCTTCGGGGAGAGCGCAGGGCATGACAAAGCTCAGAAGAAGTCATGATCATCCTCTGCAACCAGGGAAGACCCCAGTTGTGACGACTACTCGTACCGCTGGGCTTGGGTTCCCAAGGTTGAGAGAGTGGAACTGTCTCAGTACAACAGCTTTTCTGCTTTAAAAACTCTCCTGCACAGGTTTCCTTGTCAACATTGGATACAATGGACAACAAATCAATCACCTACAGGATTAGGGTGGTGGGGTGGAGATACATCTCTACCAAAGGAGGTGTAAGGCACTCCTTCCCTCTGCTATCCTGCAGGTCACTCTTGGACAAGGTGTAGCACCTGCTTAGCCCCTGATCAGAGCCACGTGAAGCCGTGGAGCAGGTGGTGGATGGTCATATAAGTAGCTGGTATATATCTCAAGTCCTGGTGATGTGATCACTGATGCCGGGCAGACAATTTCTGAAGAGTATTGATAATGGCTAGAGTTACCAGTCTTGTTAAAACACTGCCCAGAAGAAGGCAATGGCAAACCCCTTCTGAAGAAAACTTTGCCAAGGTCAATCATGGTCATGGATAGAGCATGCAAGGGGTCTTCCCCATAAGCAACAATCCTTCGCTGCAGAAACATATGGAAGACCATGATCGCCCATGTCATATGGCACAGCATGTAATGATAATTATGAGAGTATGTAGCTATCTGGCTGGGTGACAGCCGGGATGATAAGTCTTAGTCATGGAGTCAAACAGTATGGAAACAGGCCTTTAGGCTCAATTGACATGCCAACTGGGTTATCCAGTGAACTAGTCGCATCTACCTGTGTTTTGCCCATGGCCCTGTATACCTCTCTGTCCATGTACTTTGGAGAGTTCTTGATGGGAAAGCAAAGATTAATGGTTAGATTTTCTCTCTTTAGATATTGGCCTTGCCCAGCACTTTTAAGGGGCAAATATTGCCAGTTCTCAGCCCATGTCTGAGTTTGTTGAGGTGCTTTTCAGGAATAGAACTGAATATTATGTGATTACAGTTCAAAGTTCAAAGTAAATATTATTATCAAACTGAATGTATGTTACCATATACAGCTCTGAGATTCATTTTCTTGTAGATATACTCAATAAATCCAATAATCGTAATAGAATCAATGAAAGACCACCCAACTCGGGTGTTCATCTAGAGTGTAAAAGACCACAATCTATACAAATACAAAAAGAAGAAATAATAATAATAATCAATAATCATAAATATCAAGAACATGAGCGGAAGAGTCCTTGAAAGTGAGAAGGTGGTGAGATGGGCAAATGAAGTTGAGTGACTCTTTGGTTCAAGAGTCTGATGGTTGAGGGGTAGTAACTTTTCCTGAACCTGGCAGAGTGAGTCTTGAGGCTCCTGTACCTTATTTCTGTTTCCAGCAGTGAAAAGAGAGCATGACCTGTGTGGGGGGTCCCTGATGATGGATGCTGCTTTCCTGTGACAGTGTTTCATTTAAATGTACTCAGTGGTGGGGAGGGCTTTACCTATGATGGTCCAGGCTGTATCCTCTACTTTTTGTAGGATTTTCAATTCAAGGGCATTGGTTTTTCCACACCAGGGTGTGATGCAATTGATCAATACACTCTCCACCTCTCCACTACACATCTCCAGAAGTTTCATGTCATGCTGAATCTCCGCAAACTCCTAAAGAAGTAGAGGTGCTGCCGAGCTTTCCTCATAATTGCACCCTCTTGCTGGGCCCAGGACAGGTCCTCCAAAATAATAAAACCTGGGAAGTAAAAGGTGCTAACCCTCTCTACCTCTGATCCTCTGATGTGGACTGGCTCTTGGACCTCTGGTTTCCTTCTCCTGGTCTATAATCAGCTCCTTGGTCTTGCTGACATTGAGGAAGATGCTGTTGTTATGACACCACTCAGCCAGATTTCCAATCTCCCTCATTTTTACTGATTGAAGACTGTCTTTGATTTGGCCTGTGACAGTGGTGTCATCAGCAAAACTGCATATGGCATTGGAGTTGAGTTCAGCCACACAGTCATACAGTGAGTGTAAGGTGAGTAAGGCAGGGGGCTAAGAACACGGAGTTGTGGTGCACCAGTTATAATCCAACTTATGAAGGAAGGAACATCAGCTATATTTATATGTGTTGGTTGTCCGTCATTTCTGACGGTGACATTTGTCTGTGCGGCTGGGCAATTGTGCGTTTTGAGGTGGCTCTGCAGTCGGATTGTAGAAAGACATGAGTGCAGACAGTGAGGGCAGGTAAACTGTTCGGCTGCTGTTGGAGTAACTGATGTGGACGTTTTTCTCCCCTCTCGAGTGGTGACCAGGTCTGCACGGTGACTATTCTCGAAGTTGTTGGAGGCTCGCCTCACCAGGGCACGCCATCCAGTCCGGTCCCGAGCACTCCGCTCGAGCTGCTTAGCTGCTTACAATGTCAGCATGTGTGAGGTTGGCGTTCGCACAGTCCTTGAACTTCTTACGAGGTCACCACCAGTCTGTTCATCCTTGCGGGAGCTCTCCGGATAGCAATTGTATTTGGATGCTCTGGAATCCTCCATGTGTATAACGTGTCCTGTCCAGTGAAGCTGGCCTTGCGGGATCATTGCTTCTATGCTTGTGCTCTCTGCTCTTTCGAGAACAGTTAGGTTGGTGACTTGGTCCTTCCAGTGGATGCCCAGGATTGATCTGAGGCTATGTGCATGGAAGGGTTCCTTCTGTATACGGTCCAGGTTTCACAGCCATAGATTAGACTGCTAGGGACGACCACTCTGTACACCTTCAGTCTCATGGCCTTTTGGATGTTAGGCTGGCTCAGTACACCTGAACGCAAGCACCTGAGGGCTTGACTGGCCCGGCAAGTCCGAGCACTGATTTGTTTGTCTAGGGAGCCATCACTAGAAATAACACTTCCGAGCTATTTGAGTTCCTCCGCTATCCCTCGATGCAGATGAATGGGGCGGGTGCAGTAGACACTGGACTGGGTTGGGAACTGTCTTTTGAGGCCGGACAGATGAGTGGCTTCTGCAAACCTATGGACGAGCAGCTGTAGATTGGCTTCTGTGTGGGCCATGAGCGTACAACCAACAGTGTATAGGGCTTCTCAAATGTTTTCGTACGAGCCCTCAAGTCAGAAAGTGATCCGTCCATCCAGTACGTTACGTATATCGCACATTGTACAGTGCTGATTGCATGGTGTAGCACGCACGTGAGGAACAGGTTACACAGTACTGGCGCCAGTGTGCACCCTTGCTTCATTCCACTTGAAATACTGAATGCCATTGAAGTCTCTCCATTTGACAAAACAATCACTCATGTCATTGAGGAAGCAATGGACGAGACTGACAAATCTGCATGGACACCCAAGTTTTGACAGCACTCACCATACATATTTATACAGACCAAACTTAAATGCTATTTAGTCTATCAGGTCCACGTCCAACAAACAGGTGCCACCCAGCCTAATCGCACATCCCAGCTTCTGGTCTGTAGTCCTACACTCCATTGCTCTTCATACTGTTCAAAGGTGGTGAGAACTTCCAGGTGAAGTATTTTGAATAGTTTTGGACCGCATATCAAAGCACTGCTATTTGAGAGGGTCTATAGGAAGTTCACGAGAATTATTCCGGGTTAATGTGTGAGAGTATTTGATGGCTCTGGGCTTGTACTCACTGGCGTTTAGAAGAATGAGGGGGTATCTAGTTGAAACCTATCGAATATTGAAAGGCTAGAGTGGATGTAGAGAGATGTTTCCGATAATGGGACAATCACAGCCCCAGAACAGAAGGATATCCCTTTAGAACGGAAATGAGGAAAAATCTCTTTAGCCAGAGGGCGATGAATCTGTGGAATTCATTGCAATAGATGGCTTTGGAGGATAAGTCTAGGTATATTTAAAGCGCAGGGTGATAGGTTCTGGATTAGTAAGGGAGTTGTAGGTTATGGGGAGAAGGCATGAAAATGGGGTTGAGAGGGATAATAAACCGATCATGATGGAATGGTGGGCCAGATTTGATGGGCTGAATGGCCTAATTCTGGCCCTTGGTCTGATGGTCTTTGCTGTGCATAGGATGGCTACTTGGTTTTTGGGTATTTATTCGCAGTGTGTCCATCAGCAGCAGCAGCCTTGTTAATCCCTTCGTAATTGCTCCTGAACTGAGGAGTGTGTCTCAGAGTCAGCCTCTCCGGCTGGTGTGTGGAGGCACACAAAGGCTAGGTTCAGGTTCAGATTCATTCACCTATCACAGGTACATTGAGACATACAGTAAAATGTATAATTTGCGTTAACAACCAACACAGCCTATGGATGTGCTGTGGGTAGCCTGCAAGCATCGTCACACATTCATGCCCACAATGTTCAGCAGAATACACAAAACATAACAGCAAACAGCAATAAAGGCCTTTTAGCAGGTTAAAGGTCCAATGGGGATCTAAGATATTGCTGCTATTTTCCTACAGTCAGGAATAGCAGCAGCAAATATTTTAACTTCTAAACTTTGTTGCAGATCTGAAGGAATAGCAGCAAGACAACAGCTAATTGAAGATTTAGTAATGGGGATTTCAACAGCAAATAATAAGTAAAAAAGCTGCAGATGCTGGAAACCTGAAATTTAAAAAAAAAGAAAATGCTGGAAAAACTCAGCAGATTAGACAACAGCTGTGGTAAAAGAAAGTTAACTTTTGGGTCCAGGATACTCACCTGAATTGGGAAAGAGAAAATAATTTTGTTTTAAAAGAGGATTTAATGATAAATGATATATGATAAACTCTTCTTGGGTTTCCAGCCAAGTACAATTATAACTGATGTTTTGATGACAAACTCTGCCATCTTCATCAGGGATGATACTTGGGCAAGTCTAGTCCGGTGGTATTTATATCCCCATTGTCCATTTGGCATTCGATTGCAGACAAAGTGGGAGAGCACAAACCTGATTGGATGAGGACTAACCAATCAGGAGGGATGGAATACGAGGAGTATAAATACCACTGGACTAGACATGCCCGGGCATCATCCCTGGTGAAGATGGCAGAGTTTGTATTTGAAATGTCAGGTATAATTGATGCCTGTATCCGGCTGAAAGCCTGAGAAGAGTTTTTTTTTAAATTTTGTTTTATATTTTTAATACATGTATAAATATAAAATTAAAAATAGAAAATTCTAGAAATACTTTCAGGACAGACTGATGCACACATACACAAACACATATGAGCACTGAACCACATGTACACATTTACACTCATCCATGCTCATAGACGTTTAAACATACACAGATAAACACAGAGAATAGCTAAAATATTTAGTTCAGCATCTGCTGGCACCTATAATGATCATTCAGCTTTTGTGCACAAACACATGTGGTTCAGTGAAGGGAGGCAATCTGCCTCTGTTGCCTGATCTGGCCGATTAGCATCACCAGTCTCCCTTACCCACTCCCTGAGGCGACAAAGCAACTCAGTCAGGTTACTCGGAAGTCAAGTCAAGTTTGTCGTCGTGTGCACACGTACGGTGAGGTATAGGTACAGGGAAGACCTTGTTTGCAACAGCATTGCTTGTAGCTACAGACAACACACAGAACATAAATCATACAAGACAGGGAAGAGAAAGTTAAAAAGGACTTTACAAAAACAAGACCTTCGAGCAAAAATAAGATTCAAGATTCAAGATTGCTTAATGTCATTTCCAGTGCACAAATGTAAAGGAGAATGAAATAATTGTTACTCCAAATCAGATGCAACACCGTAAGATATGGAACACAATGATAATAAAAAACACAATAGATATAAACACATATGGTAGCTCATACACATAGATTAATGTATATCCATAAAGTGACACTATAGAACATAGACATCTACAGCACATTATAGGCCCTTCAGCCCACAATGTTGTGCTGACCATGTTACCTACTGTACAAGCTGCCTAGGATTTCCCTACCACATAGCCCTGTATTTTTCTAAGCTCTGCGTACCTATCTAAGAGTCTCTTAAAATACCCTATTATATTCGCCTCCACCACCGTCGCTGGCATTGCATTCCACCACTCTCTGTGTGAAAAACATACCCCTGACATCCTCCTTGTGCCTATTTCCAAGCACCTTAAAACTATGCCCCCTCACGTTAGCCATTTCAGCCCTGAGAAAAAGCATTTGGCTATCCTCACGATCAATGTCTCTCATCTTATACAGCTCTATCAGGTCACCTCTCATCCTCTGTTGCACCAAGGAGAAAAGACCGAGTTCACTCAACCTACTCTCATAAAGCATGCTCCCCAATCCAGGCAAAATCCTTGTAAATCTCCTCTGCATCCTTTCTGTAGTGAGGTGATCAGAACTGAGCACAGTACCTCAAGTGGGGTCTGGCCAAGGACTTGTATAGCTGTAACAATACCTCATGGCTCTTGTACTCAATTCCATGGTTGATGAAGACCAACATACCAGATGCTTTCTTAAAAAGACTGTCAACCTGCACAGCAGCTTTGAGTGCCCAATGGACTCTCTCAATGCCCAATGGAATCTCTCTGATCTTCTGCACTGCCAAGACTCTTACCATTAATACTATATTTTGTCTTCATGTTTGACCTACCAAAATGAACAACTTCACACTTACTTGGTTTGAACTCCATCTGCCACTTCTCAGCCCAGTTCTTCATCCTATCAATGTCCCACTGTAATCTCTGACAGCCCTCCACACTATCCACAACACCCCCAACCTTTGTGTCATCAGCAAATTTACTAACCTACCCTTCTACTTCTAGGCACAGGGCTTAAGGGAAAATCTTACCTGACAAATCTGTTGGGATTCTTTGAGGAAATAACAAGCAGGATAGACAAAGGAAAATAGGTTGATGTTGTGTACTTGGATTTTCAGAAGGCCTTTGATAAGGTGTTGAACATGAGGCTGCTTAACAAAATAAGAGCCCATGGTATTACAGGAAAGATACTAGCATGGATAGAATAATGGCTGATTGGCAGGAGGCTAAGAGTGTGAATAAAGGGAGCCCTTTGTAGTTGGCTACCAAAGACTAGTGGTGTTTCACAGGGGTCGGTGTTTGGACCACTTCTTTTCATGTTATATGTCAATAACTTGGATGATTCAATTGATGACCTTGTGGCCAAGTTAGAGGACGATATGAAGATTGGTGGAGAGGCAGGTAGAGTCTATTTTCTAAATGGGAAGAAATTTCAAAAATCAGAAGTGCAAAGGGACTTGGGAGTCCTCATGCAGGGTTCCCTAAAGGTTAGTTTGCAGGTTGAGTCGGTAAATGCAATGTTAGCATTCATTTCGAGAGGGCTGGAATACTGTATAAAAGTAAAGATGTAATGCTGAGGCTTTATAAGACACTGATGAGGCCTCACTTGATGTGTTGTGAGTAGTTTTGGGCCCTTTATCGAAGAAAGGATGTGCTGACATTGGAGAGAGTTCAGAGGAGATTCCCAAGAATGATTCTGGGAATGAAAAGGTTATCGAGGAGTGAGGAGTGTTTGATGGCTCTGGGCCTGTGCTTGCTGGAAGTTAGAAGAATGGTGGCGGGGTGGGGGGGTGTTAGTGGTGGGATCTCATTGAAATCTAGCAAGCATTGAAAGGCGTAGATAGAGTGGATGTGGAGAGGATCTTTCTTATAGTGGGGGAGTCTAGGACCAGAGGACACAGATAGAGTGGATGTGGAGAGGATGTTTCCTATAGTGGGGGAGTCTAGGACCAGAGGACACTGATAGAGAAGATGTGGAGAGGATGTTTCCTATAGTGGGGGAGTCTAGGACCAGAGGACACAGATAGAGTGGATGTGGAGAGGATGTTTCCTATAGTGGGGTAAGTCTAGGACCAGAGGATACAGATAGAGTGGATGTGGAGAGGATATTTCCTAAAGTGGGGGAGTCTAGGACCAGAGGACATAGCCTCAGGACAGAGGAACGTTCATTTAGAATGGAGATGAGGAGGAATATTTTTAGCCAGTGGGTGATGAATCTGTAGAATTCGTTGCCACAGGCAGCTATGGAGTCCAGGCCATTGGATGTATTCAAGGTGGAAGTTGATAGGTTCTTGATTGGCCAGGGTGTGAAAGGTTACTGAAGAAGGCAGGAGAATGGGGTTGAGAGGGAAAGTTGATCAGCTATAATGAAAAGGCAGAGCAGACTCGATGGGCCAAATGGCCCAATTCTGCTCTATAGCTTGTGGTCTTATCAAGTGACTGACAAAAAATAATAAGGTAGTGGTGGTTGGTGATGTGGAGGGGTGGGTCAGTCTCACTGCTTGGGGAAAGTGACTGTTTCTGAGTCTGGGAGTGGAGGGGTGGGTCAGTGGGTGGAGGTGTTGATCAGCCTCACTGCTTGGGGAAAGTGACTGTTTCTGAGTCTGGGAGTGGAGGGGTGGGTCAGTGGGTGGAGGTGTCGATCAGACTCACTGCTTGGGGAAAGTGACTGTTTCTGAGTCTGGGCCTGGAGGGGTGGGTCAGTGGGTGGAGGTGTTGATCAGCCTCACTACTTGGGGAAAGTGACTGTTTCTGAGTCTGGGAGTGGAGAGGTGGGTCAGTGGGTGGAGATATTGATCAGCCTCACTGCTTGGGGAAAGTGACTGTTTCTGAGTCTGGGAGTGGAGGGGTGGGTCAGTGGGTGGAGGTGTTGATCAGTCTCACTGCTTGGGGAAAGTGACTGTTTCTGAGTCTGGGAGTGGAGGGGTGGGTCAGTGGGTGGAGGTGTTGATCAGTCTCACTGCTTGGGGAAAGTGACTGTTTCTGAGTCTGGGTGTGGAGGGGTGGGTCAGTGGGTGGAGGTGTTGATCAGTCTCACTGCTTGGGGAAAGTGACTGTTTCTGAGTCTGGGAGTGGAGGGGTGGGTCAGTGGGTGGAGGTGTTGATCAGCCTCACTGCTTGGGGAAAGTGACTGTTTCTGAGTCTGGGTGGAGTGGTGGGTCAGTGGGTGGAGGTGTTGATCAGCCTCACTGCTTGGGGAAAGTGACTGTTTCTGAGTCTGGGTGTGGAGGGGTGGGTCAGTGGGTGGAGGTGTTGATCAGCCTCACTGCTTGGGGAAAGTGACTGTTTCTGAGTCTGGGAGTGGAGGGGTGGGTCAGTGGGTGGAGGTGTTGATCAGTCTCACTGCTTGGGGAAAGTGACTGTTTCTGAGTCTGGGTGTGGAGGGGTGGGTCAGTGGGTGGAGGTGTTGATCGGTCTCACTGCTTGGGGAAAGTGACTGTTTCTGAGTCTGGGAGTGGAGGGGTGGGTCAGTGGGTGGAGGTGTTGATCAGTCTCACTACTTGGGGAAAGTGACTGTTTCGGAGTCTGGGAGTGGAGGGGTGGGTCAGTGGGTGGAGGTGTTGATCAGACTCACTGCTTGGGGAAAGTGACTGTTTCTGAGTCTGGATGGAGGGGTGGGTCAGTGGGTGGAGGTGTTGATCAGTCTCACTGCTTGGGGAAAGTGACTGTTTCTGAGTCTGGGTGTGGAGGGGTGGGTCAGTGGGTGGAGGTGTTGATCAGTCTCACTGCTTGGGGAAAGTGACTGTTTCTGAGTCTGGGAGTGGAGGGGTGGGTCAGTGGGTGGAGGTGTTGATCAGTCTCACTGCTTGGGGAAAGTGACTGTTTCTGAGTCTGGGTGTGGAGGGGTGGGTCAGTGGGTGGAGGTGTCGATCAGTCTCACTACTTGGGGAAAGTGACTGTTTCTGAGTGGGTGTGGAGGGGTGGGTCAGTGGGTGGAGGTGTTGATCAGTCTCACTACTTGGGGAAAGTGACTGTTTCTGAGTGGGTGTGGAGGGGTGGGTCAGTGGGTGGAGGTGTTGATCAGTCTCACTGCTTGGGGAAAGTGACTGTTTCTGAGTCTGGGAGTGGAGGGGTGGGTCAGTGGGTGGAGGTGTTGATCAGCCTCACTGCTTGGGGAAAGTGACTGTTTCTGAGTCTGGGTGGAGTGGTGGGTCAGTGGGTGGAGGTGTTGATCAGCCTCACTGCTTGGGGAAAGTGACTGTTTCTGAGTCTGGGTGTGGAGGGGTGGGTCAGTGGGTGGAGGTGTTGATCAGCCTCACTGCTTGGGGAAAGTGACTGTTTCTGAGTCTGGGAGTGGAGGGGTGGGTCAGTGGGTGGAGGTGTTGATCAGTCTCACTGCTTGGGGAAAGTGACTGTTTCTGAGTCTGGGTGTGGAGGGGTGGGTCAGTGGGTGGAGGTGTTGATCGGTCTCACTGCTTGGGGAAAGTGACTGTTTCTGAGTCTGGGAGTGGAGGGGTGGGTCAGTGGGTGGAGGTGTTGATCAGTCTCACTACTTGGGGAAAGTGACTGTTTCGGAGTCTGGGAGTGGAGGGGTGGGTCAGTGGGTGGAGGTGTTGATCAGACTCACTGCTTGGGGAAAGTGACTGTTTCTGAGTCTGGATGGAGGGGTGGGTCAGTGGGTGGAGGTGTTGATCAGTCTCACTGCTTGGGGAAAGTGACTGTTTCTGAGTCTGGGTGTGGAGGGGTGGGTCAGTGGGTGGAGGTGTTGATCAGTCTCACTGCTTGGGGAAAGTGACTGTTTCTGAGTCTGGGAGTGGAGGGGTGGGTCAGTGTGTGGAGGTGTTGATCAGTCTCACTGCTTGGGGAAAGTGACTGTTTCTGAGTCTGGGTGTGGAGGGGTGGGTCAGTGGGTGGAGGTGTCGATCAGTCTCACTACTTGGGGAAAGTGACTGTTTCTGAGTGGGTGTGGAGGGGTGGGTCAGTGGGTGGAGGTGTTGATCAGTCTCACTACTTGGGGAAAGTGACTGTTTCTGAGTCTGGGAGTGCAGGGGTGGGTCAGTGGGTGGAGGTGTTGATCAGTCTCACTACTTGGGGAAAGTGACTGTTTCTGAGTCTGGGTGGAGGGGTGGGTCAGTGGGTGGAGGTGTTGATCAGACACTGCTTGGGGAAAGTCACCGTTTTTGAGTCTGGGAGTGGAGGGGTGGGTCAGTGGGTGGAGGTGTTGATCAGTCTCACTACTTGGGGAAAGTGACTGTTTCTGAGTCTGGGAGTGCAGGGGTGGGTCAGTGGGTGGAGGTGTTGATCAGTCTCACTACTTGGGGAAAGTGACTGTTTCTGAGTCTGGGTGGAGGGGTGGGTCAGTGGGTGGAGGTGTTGATCAGACACTGCTTGGGGAAAGTCACCGTTTTTGAGTCTGGGTGTGGAGGGGTGGGTCAGTGGGTGGAGGTGTTGATCAGCCTCACTGCTTGGGGAAAGTGACTGTTTCTGAGTCTGGGAGTGGAGGGGTGGGTCAGTGGGTGGAGGTGTTGATCAGTCTCACTGCTTGGGGAAAGTGACTGTTTCTGAGTCTGGGAGTGGAGGGGTGGGTCAGTGGGTGGAGATGTTGATCAGACTCACTGCTTGGGGAAAGTGACTGTTTCTGAGTCTGGGAGTGGAGGGGTGGGTCAGTGGGTGGAGGTGTTGATCAGACTCACTACTTGGGGAAAGTGACTGTTTCTGAGTCTGGGAGTGGAGGGGTGGGTCAGTGGGTGGAGGTGTTGATCAGTCTCACTACTTGGGGAAAGTGACTGTTTCTGAGTCTGGGAGTGGAGGGGTGGGTCAGTGGGTGGAGGTGTTGATCAGTCTCACTACTTGGGGAAAGTGACTGTTTCTGAGTGGGAGAGGAGGGGTGGGTCAGTGGGTGGAGGTGTTGATCAGTCTCACTACTTGGGGAAAGTGACTGTTTCTGAGTCTGGGTGGAGGGGTGGGTCAGTGGGTGGAGGTTTTGATCAGCCTCACTGCTTGGGGAAAGTGACTGTTTTAGATTCTGGTTGGTCCTGGCGTGGATGCTGTGTAGCCTCCTCCCTGATGGGAGTGGGGCAAACAGTCCATGAGCAGGCTAGGTGGCATCCCTCCTGACGTCACTGTCCCCTTTCTGGCACCTTTTGTGATGGTGGGTTGTGTGAGATCCGTGGTCGAGCAGGAGAGGTTTGGGGCTGTCTATGTCAAAGTGGGGTTTAATGTCAAATCCACAAATTCACGTGTGCACAGGTGCAATGAAAGACTCATTTGTAACAGCATCACAGGCATACCGTATCAGGTAAACAATTCTCACAAGAAACACATAAATTAAACACAGTCCTTAGGAGAACAACAAAAGAGTGTCCATTTTAGTGATCACATTGGTCACAGTGTGGCTGAAGTGCAGTGATTAGGGTCTGTACTTCGGTTCAAGAGCCTGATAGTTGTGGGAAAGTAGTTGTTCCTGAACCACCACTGGACCTCTGGATCTCCTGTCTCAGAAACAGAACCAGGTTTATTATCACTGACATTTGCCGTTTTGCGGCAGCAAGTCATAAAAGTTTCCATATATGGAATATAAAAAATAAATAAATAGTGCAAAAAGAGAAGAAGAAAGAGATGGCGTTCACCGGATCATTGTCTGTTCAGATTGTGAAAGCTGTTACTAAAATGTTGAATGTGTGTCTTCAGGCTCGAGTTCCTCCTTCTCGATGGTAACAATGAGAAAGGGGGCATATCCTGAGTGATGAGGGCCCTGAATCCGAATCAGATTTAATGTCACTGGCATATGTCATGAAATTGGTTTATACATGTTGTATGGGAATGTCCTGGCGTTTTTGGTTTGTGGGGGAAGGTTATCAGTACTCTTACAGAACTCATGGGGGGTACGATTACCAATGGACCCCGCTGTACATCTTCTAAATGATGGCTCACACCTTTCCCTTACGGGAAAAACACGCAATGTCTGGCTGGCAGGCCTGACTGCAGCTGTGAAGATTGTAGTCCAGTGTTGGAAACCTCCCCATGATATGGCTTCAGAGCTTTTTGGACATTTGGCTTTTTTTCAGTGAGAGTAACTGATGCACGACCAAACTCAATCTTAATTGGACAACTTTAATATCTAACTTAAAAGATCTTTTGTTAAAATAGGAATGCTCTGTCTGCGTATGCACTGCTATTCAGTTGGTGGTGGAGGGGAGGGGGTAGAGGGGCGATGGTGAAGAAGGTTGGGGGGTCAAAATGTAATTGGCAATTGGTTGCATTGAATGTAATTAGTTGATGTTTCAATTAAAAATTAGTAAAAAAAATGAAATTGGTGGCAGCAGTACATTGCAATACATGATAGTATAAACAACCTATAAATCACACTAAGAACAAATTAAATTAAGTAAGTAATGCAAAAAGAAAGCAATAAAAAAAACGAGGTAGTGTTCGTGGGTTCATCGACCATTCAGAAATCTGATGGTGGAGGGGAAGAAGCCATTCCTGAAACATTGAGTGTGTGCCTTCAGGCTCCTGTACCTCCTGTAGCAATGAGAAGGGGGGCATGTCCTGTGTGTCGGGGGTCCTTAATGATGCAGGCTGCCTTTTTGAGGTATTGCCTTTCGAAAGTGCCCTGGATTCTGGGGAGGCTGGTGCCCATGATGGAGCTGGCTGAGTTTACAACTTTCTGCAGCTTTTTCCGATCCTGTGTAGTGATCCCTCCACACCAGGTGGTGATACAACTGGCTAGAATGCTCTCCACGGTACATCTGTAACAGGTTGCATGCTGAATGGTGGGGAAGATGCACACTAGGAAGGGAAGTTGGGGAATACCAGTGAATCTGTCCTTACCAGTGGCACCCGCCTTCTGTGAACAAATGAAAGCTTCGGGTTTTGGGAGCTTGGTAGATTCGGCAGGTCGGCTACCTTTTCATTCACCAGCCTATTGTCCACCTGCAGGTCGGCTACCTTTTCATTCACCAGCCTTATTGTCCACCTGCAGGTCGGCTACCTTTTCATTCACCAGCTTATTGTCCACCTGCAGGTCGGCTACCTTTTCATTCACCAGCTTATTGTCCACCTGCAGGTCGGCTACCTTTTCATTCACCAGCTTATTGTCCACCTGCAGGTCGGCTACCTTTTCATTCACCAGCCTTATTGTCCACCTGCAGGTCGGCTACCTTTTCATTCACCAGCTTATTGTCCACCTGCAGGTCGGCTACCTTTTCATTCACCAGCTTATTGTCCACCTGTCCTGCATTTCCTTGGAATATAATGCTTTATTCTGTATCTGTAATTGCTCTTACAGGCAGACAGACATACTTTATTGATCCCAAGGGAAATTGGGTTTCATTACAGCCGCACCAACCAAGAATAGTAAAGAAATATAGCAATATAAAACCATAAATAATTAAATAATGATAAGTTAATCATGCCAAGTGGAAATAAGTCCAGGCCCAGCCCATTGGCTCAGGGTGTCTGACACTCCGAGGGAGGAGTTGTAAAGTTTCATGGCCACAGGCAGGAATGACTTCCTATGACGCTTGGTGGAATGAGTCTCTGGCTGAAATGTACTCCTGTGCCTAACCAGTACATTATGGAGATGGAGTGGATGGGAGTCACTGTCCAAGCTTACCTTGTACTCCCTCGGTGTGTTTATGTTTGAAATGCTCTGTACAGGTGGCTTGCACAGACTCATTCAGTGTATATCAGTACCTAGCCCATGGAAGAGTACAACACATTACTGTCCCCTCGGCCCACAATGTACCAACTCCAAGATCACTCTAGCTCTTCCCTCCCACAAACCCCTCATTTTCCTTATATCCACATGCCTCTACCACCACCTTTGGCAGGGCGAACCACTCCCTGTGTAAAAAAACCCTATCTCTGACATGCCCCCCAACCATTAAAGTTTTGCCGCTTGCATTAGTCACCTCTGCACTGAAAGTTTCATCCACAAGACAATAATGGACCAATTGCAATTCAGTTCCAAGGCTTTTGGGAACAAAATCTTGCCACATCCGGTGCCCGAACAATCTAGGGTGGTTAAAATCGCCCCCGAGTTATCCACTACCTTCATCTGGCTAACGTCTAACTCTGAGTTGCTTGAGATCATTGAGGCCAGAAGCTCATCAATATTGCAATGGTGGGCGTGCGGTGAAGCACTGCTGCTGTGCTTGTCTCTCGATTATAAATAGTGCGCAGGAGACAAATTGTCAGCTAACCGCCTCACCCATCAGGAGGGATAAGTGTAGGATGCTGGAAATCTGAAACAAGAACAGAAAGTGCTGGCAGCGTCCGTGGGGAGTGAAGACGTGTCAACCTCTCAGCTCAAGGACCCTTCACTGGCACTGAAAATGTTTCTGATTTTGTTTAGTGTCTGATTGTCCATCAGCATTAATGGATAGTCGTAACACCGGTGACTGAACTGATTCCTGCTAATGGGCTGGTTAAATTAATATTAACTACAGCTCTCCCCCTCTCTCTCTCACACACACACACATGCACATGGAATGGCACAATACACTAAAACACACTATTCTCTTTTCTTTTTTTTTCTCTTATTCAAACTCCAAGGACTGAAGTAGCCGAGGTGGCAGTTGCAGTCAGGGGCTGGGCTAACTAAAGGGAGCCAGTGGCTGATATTTCAGTTGACGGGCAAGCACCAACATTACATGACACATTATACACCCAGTGGCCACTTCATTAGGTACACCTGCTCCTAAATGCAAATATCTAATCAGCCAATCACGTGGCAGCAACTCAATGCATAAAAATATGCAGACGTGGCCAAAAGGTTCAGTTGCTGTTCAGACCAAACATCAGAATGGGGGAATAAATGTGATCTGAGTGACTTTGACCGTGGAATGATTGATTCTGCCAGACTATCTCAGAAACTGCTGATCTGGGATTTCACACTCAACGGTCTCCACAGTTTACAGAGAATTGTGAGAAAAACAAAAAAAAAATCAGTTAGACAATAGACAATAGACAATAGACAATAGGTGCAGAAGTAGACCATTCGGCCCCTCAAGTCTGCACCGCCATTCTGAGATCATGGCTGATCATTCACTATCAATACCCAGTCCCTGCCTTGTCCCCATATCCCTTGATTCCCCTATCCATCAGATATCTATCCAGCTCCTTCTTGAAAGCATCCAGAGAATTGGCCTCCACCGTCTTCCGAGGCAGTGCATTCCACACCTCCACAACTCTCTGGGAGAAGAAGCTCTTCCTCAATTCTGTTTTAAATAACTGACCTCTTATTCTGTGATGAAAATGTCTTGTTAATGAGAGAGGTCAGGGGAGAATGACCAGACTGGTTCAAGCTGACAGGAAGGTGACAGTAACTCAAATAACCACGTGTTACAACAGTGGTGTGCAGAAGAGCATCTCTGAAAGCACAACATGTCGAACCTTGAAATGGATGGGCCACAGCAGCCGAAGATCACGAACATATACTCAGAGGTCTCTCTATTAGCTTTAAGGGTTGTGGAAATATATCTGTAACCCTGAAGTTTTTATGAATTTATAACTTTTTAAAAAATGTAATCTGAACAAGATGGAGCCTATGAAATCCCAAGGTGCTTTGCTGGTTTGCATGGGAAAATTTACACACGTCTGTGTTTATGAGAGGAAGATGTTTTATGACAGGTGATTTACTTTATGGGTGGAGAAGATGTTCTGACAACAGAGAGAAACAGAGTGGGACCTCTAAAGATCAAATGTCAGAACAAGGTAAGATAAAGATAATGGAGGAATGTAAACGAGCATCCTAATTACTGTCCTGTTGTTAAAAAAATGTATAAAAGTGCTTTGGTTCAAACAGAAGATCGGAGCTATTTTTCCAGATGAAACTTGGCTGGAAGTGTATCTCCCTTTGCAAGTAAAATAATAAAAACATTAATAATGTGATCCACTCTGAACTTGTAGTTTGTTTCTGTATGTTAGAAGACCTGGTTGAATGGTACATGACAGAGGTACATAATAAAGTGGTTACTGTGTTGCAGGTAACAGCCCTCCTGCACCCAGTGGGGTTGTCTGCTGATATGACAAGATAGCAATGCCTGTGAGTGTGTGATTGAGTATGTGTGCTTTGTGTGTGGTTGTATGTGCATGTACATTTAAGTGTGTGCGCACATGGAAAAGGGCACACACTTCCTTCTGTTTATCTTGTGTAGCTTTACATCCCTTTTTTGTACATGTCAACATCTTCCATGTTGGTAGAGCACCTTGCCAAGTGCAAGCCAGTTTCAAAAAGAAACCCAAAGCAGGCTGATTTATTCTGCCCATGGACCTCGGGTCTGATGATCTCCGAGGGGTGTAACAGACAAAACTTTGACATAGTGCACTTTGCTCTGTTTGGATGTTGACAGGCTTTAGGGTCGGATTCAACAATCTACCTCATGTCAAAGAACAGTACAAGGTGTGTATTAGGTTATTCTTTTAAGCTATGTTGTTGAGATTTCTAAAGGCACAATATAAGCATAGGAACATAGAAACCCTACAGCACAATACAGGCCCTTCGGCCCACAAAGTTGTGCCGAACATGTCCCTACCTTAGAAAATACTAGGCTTACCTATAGCCCTCTATTTTACTAAACACCATGTACCTAGCTAAAGGTCTCTTAAAAGACCGTATCCTATCCGCCTCTACCACCACTGCCGGCAGCCCATTCCACGCACTCACCATTCTCTGAGTAAAAGACTTACCCCTGACATCTCCTCTGTACCTACTCCCCAGCACCTTAAACCTGTGTCCTCTTGTGGCAACCATTTCAGCCCTGGGAAAAAGCCTCTGACTATTCACATCATCAATGCCTCTCATCATCTTGTACACCTCTATCAGGTCACCTCTCATCCTCTGTCGCTCCAAGGAGAAAAGGCCAGGTTCACTCAACCTGTTTTCATAAGGCATGCTCCCCAATCCAGGAAACATCCTTGTAAATCTCCTCTGCACCCTTTCTATGGTTTCCACATCCTTCCTGTAGTGAGGCGACCAGAACTGAGCACAGTAATCCAAGTGGGGTCTGACCAGGGTCCTATATAGCTGCAACGTTACCTCACAGCTCCTAAATTCAATTCCACGATTGATGAAGGCCAGTGCTCCATACGCCTTCTTAACCACAGAGTCAACCTGAGCAGCTGCTTTGAGCGTCATATGGACTCAGACCCTAAGATCCCTCTGATCCTCCACACTGCCAAGAGTCTTACCATTAATACTATATTCTGCCATCATATTTGACCTGCCAAAATGAACCATCTCACACTTATCTGAGTTGAACTCCATCTACCACTTCTCAGCCCAGTTTTGCATCCCGTCAATGTCCCATTGTAACCCCCGCCAGCCCTCCACACTATCCACAACACCTCCAACCTGTGTGTCATCAGCAAGCTCACTAACCCATCCCTCCACTTCCTCATCCAGGTCATTTATAAAAATCACGAAAAGTAGGGGTCCCAGAACATATCCCTGAGGCACTCCACTGGTGACCGAACTCCATGCAGAATATGACCTGTCTACAACTACTCTTTGCCTTCTGTGGGCAAGCCAGTTCTGGATCCACAAAGCAATGTCCCCTTGGAACCCATGTCTCCTTACTTTCTCAATAAGTCTTGCATGGGGTACCTTATCAAATGCCTTGCTGAAATCCATATACACTACATCTACTGCTCTTCCTTCATCAACGTGTTTAATCACATCCTCAAAAAATTCATTCAGGCTTGTAAGGCACGACCTGCCCTTGACAAAGCCATGCTGACTATTCCTTATCATATTACACCTCTCCAAGTGTTCATAAATTCTGCCTCTCAGGATCTTCTCCATCAACTTACCAACCACTAAGGTAAGACTCACTGGCCTATGATTTCCTGAGCTATCGCTACCCCTATTCTTGAATAAAGAAACAACATTCGAAATCCTCCAATCCTCCGGAAACTCTCCTGTCCCCACTGATGATGCAAAGATCATCGCCAGAGGCTCAGCAATCTCTTCCTCAGTAGCCTGGGGTACATCTCATCTGGTCCTGGTGACTTATCCAACTTGATGCTTTCCAGAAGCTCCAGTACATCCTTTTTCTTATTATCTACATGCTCAAGCTTTTCAGTCTGCTGCAAGTCATCACTACAATCACCAAGATCCTTTTCCATAGTGAATACTGAAATAAAGTATTCATTAAGTACCTCTGCTATTTCCTGTGGTTCCATACACACTTTCTCACTGTCACACTTGATAGGTCCTATTCTTTCATGTCTTATCCTCTTGCTCTTCACATACTTGTAGAATGCCTTGGGGTTTTCCTTAATCCTGTCCACCAAGGCCTTCTCATGGCCCCTTCTGGCTCTCCAAATTCCTTCTTAAGCTCCTTCCTATTAGCCTTATAATCTTCTAGATCTCTAATATTACCTAGCTCTTTAAAATTTATTTCTATTTTTTTGCTGAATAGCTTTCTAAAAGTAAACCTTATTAGAGGAAATAGTTTCTTAGGATTTATGTAAGGAATAAAAACCAACAGTATTGTAGATTTGTTCTGGTGTTAGATTTACATCAGTGACCATCTTCGCAAACTTATCAGTGAATTTCTCTGCTGCTTCATGATCAACTGTCATTTTATCTACAAATTTTTTTAAATCTTAGAAAAATGAATGCTGTCCTATTCTTAAATCTCAGCAACCAGCCTGCTGAATATTCACAAGTACCTTCTATTTTCAGTTCATTGTGATAAATCTTTGCTTGTTTCATGATTAGCATACCGTTAAGTGGCTTATATTCACTCTGGCGCTGATGAATCCACTCTTCAGTACACGATCGAGATCTTCATTTTTCACTTTATAGACAATAGACAATAGGTGCAGGAGTAGGCCATTCTCCCCTTCGTGCCAGCACCGTCATTCGTGATCATGGCTGATCATCCCCAATCAGTACCCCGTTCCTGCCTTCTCCCCATATCCCTTGACTCTGCTATCTTTAGGAGTTCTATCTAACTCTCTCTTGAAAGCATCCAGAGAATTGGCCTCCACTGCCTTCTGGGGCAGAGCATTCCACAGACCCACAACTCTCTGGGTGAAAAAGTTTTATGAAGTAGTTTTCTATTTTTCATTAATTTCTGTTCATTGCGCATGTGAAGTCACTTCTCGGAAATGTCAGTGGTGTGTAGAGACCTGCGCATCGCCTGGGAATCTTCCCACTGCCCATTGTGGGAATTTTCCATTTGTGATGAATTTTTTAAAAAAAATGCGTTTTAAGAGTTTTTTGGATTTTGGATTTTTGGATAAAGGGTTTTCAACCTGCAAAGAAAAAAGAATAAATTAAATAAATAGTGCAAAAAGAGAGGAAAAATAGTGAGTGTTCAGGGGTTCATTGTCTATACAGAAATCTTTTAGTGGAGAAGAGGCTGTTCTGTGTCTCATTACCTCCTCCTTGGTGAGAATAATGAGAAGAGGGCATGTCCTGGGCGATGGGGTCCTTAATGATGCAGGCTGCCTTTTTGAGGCATTGCCTTTTGAAAGTGCCCTCGATGCTGAGGAGGGCGGTGATCATGATGTAGCTGGCTGAGTTTACAACTTTCTGATCCTGTGCAGTGGCCTCTCCGTACCAGACGGTGATGCAACCAGTTAGAATGTCTCCATGGTACATCTGTACAAATTTGCAAGAGTCTTTGGTGACTTACCAAATCTCCGCAAACTCCTAATGAATTACCGCTGATGTCTTGCCTTCTTTGTAGCTGTATCAATATGTTGGGCCCCAGGATAAATATTCAGTGATGTTGACACCCAGGAACATAAAAATGCTCACCCTTTCCTCTGCCGACCCCTCGATGAGGACTGGTGTGTGTTCCCTCGACTTCCCCTTCCTGAAGTCCACAATCAATTGCTTAGTTTTACTGATATTGAGGTTGATGATGGATGCTACCTGTTTGAGGCATCGCCTTTTGAAGATGATGAGAGTGAGCTTGTCCCAGAAGGAGAGTGTCCTTAGAGACGGATACTGCCTTCTTAAGGCACTGTCTTCAGAATATGTCCTTGTTAGTGGGGAGGGCTGTGTCCACAGAACAAATTAATTACATCATTCTACTAGCCTTTAGTATAAATATTTCTTTATTCTCTTTAATTTCTGAAATTAGCCTGCTGAGAGGCTCTTCTGGTAAAGTCAGAAGAGCCACTTCTCTTTTGATTGATCAAATTATATATTGTTGTCAGTTCTAAGACGCATGCTCGCACTCCCCTCAACCCTCAGTCTCCTCCCTTTGGCTGCCAAAATACGTGGATTATGTCAGCGTGAGAAGATGCAGAATTATTTATCACAAATATATCGAAGCATACAGAGAAATGTGCTGCTTGTGTTACCAGCACACTCGAGGGTGTGGGGGGGGGCAGCCCGCAAATATCGCCACCCACTCCAGCACCAATGTAGCGTGGTCACAGAATGCACTGAGTGACACAGCAACAAGCCCTGTTCCTCCCTCCCTCTCCTCCAGCACCTGGACACGCCATCTCCTTTGGCCTCACAGACGCTGGGATAGGAACATAGAAACCTACAGCACATTACAGGCCCTTCAGCCCACAGTGTCGTGCTGACCCATGTAACCTACTCTAGAATCTGCCCGGAATTTCCCTACCATATAGCCCTCTATTTTTCTAAGCTCCATGTACATATCTAAGAGTCTCTTAAGGGACCCTATTGTATCCACCTCCACCACTGTTGCTGGCAGTGCATTCCACGCACCCACCACTCTGTGTGAAAAACTTACCTTTGACATCCCCCTTGTACCTACTTCCAAACACCTTGAAACTATGTCACCTCGTGTCAACCATTTCGTCCCTGGGAAAAAGCCTCTGCCTATCCACACGATAAATGCCTCTCATCATTTTATACACCTCTATCAGGTCACCCCTCAGCTTCTGTTGCTCCAAGGAGAAAAAGCCAAGTTCACTCAATCTATTCTCATAAAGCAAGCTCTCCAATGCAGGCAACATCCTTTTAAATTTCTTCTGCAGTCTCTCTATAGAATCTACATCCTTCCTGTAATGAGGTGACCAGAACTGAACACAGAACTTCAAATGGGGTCTGGCCAAGGTCCTATATAGCTGTAACATTACCTACTGGCTCTTGAACTCAATCCCATGGTTGATGAAGGCCATCACACCATACGCCTTATTAACAACACTGTAAACCTGTGCAGCAGCTATGGACATGGACCCCAAGATCTCACTGATCCTCCACACTGTCAAGACTCTTGCCATTAATATTATATTCTGTCTTCAAATTTGACCTTTTGAAATGAACATTTCACACTTGTCTGGGTTGAATTCCATCTGCCACTTCTCAGCCCAGTTCAGCATCCTATTGATGTCGCACTGTAACACCTCAGACAACCCACCAGACTATTCACTGATGAAGCTGGTTAGATGGGGGCATCTCATCTTGCCTTTTGATGACAACACTGTGACCCCAGCAAAGTGCATTGTGGTAGATTGTCTGTTGAAGTTTGCTGTGCCTGCACTTAAACATAATGACGAGATCCTTAAGAAAGATGAGGTGAAAGTAGGAATAGAGAAAACAGTAATATAAAGTTACAGTCATTTTATAAAAGAAACATTTTCACTTGTTTATAGTAATTGTTGGAAAAGGATTACAATTTGAAGTAACTAATGACTTCATTAATGCTCCTCCGTCTGTGCCTTTGAAGGTTCCAGCTTCTACTCACTAATGGACCATAGGAAGCTGTCGTAAACTGGCAGAGTTTCTCAGCTATACTTATCATCGTCCATCAATTGAAAGTGACTTTACTGAGATTCCTCAATCACCTCATCTCTTGGTCCAAAAATTCTTCTCTCAAATCTCATGACTGAGGCAAGTAAATATAACTGATTTGATTTTATAACTTCACATTTTGTTGGTTTTGGCCTTCTTGTCTCCCTACTGAAACAAGTCACTGAATCCTGAGATGTGAAATCAAGGTCCTGCCTATTCTCTCAAACTTGTGGCGATTGCAGACTGTTGCAAGAAACACAAGGTTGTGATAGTATGTAGGTGATTTTAACATTCCACATATTGGCAGGGACTCCCATACTATAACTAGATGGGATCGAGTTTGTCAAATGTATTTAGGAAAGTTTCCTAATCAGTACATGGAAGTCTTTACTAGACAGAGTGCGATGCTAGATCTCCTGTAAGACAGGGCAGATGACAAAAGTTTGGATAAGGGAACACTTTGCCTCTACTGATCATAATGTCATTAGTTTCAAAGTAATTATGGAGAAGGATAGGTCTGGTCCTCAGGTTGAGATTCTAAATTGGAGAGAGGACAATTTTGATGATATCAGAAAGGATCTGGCAAGTGTGGAATGGGACTGGCTGTTTTCTGGCAAAGGTGTATTTGGTACATCTTAAAAAATGAAATTTTGAGAGCACACAGTTTGTACATGTCTGTCAGAATAAAAGACAAGGAATACAGGTTCAGGGAACCTTGGTTTTTGAGACAGGTTGAGCCCCTGATTAAGAAAAAGGGAGGTGCATAGCAAGTATAAGTAGGGAGAAACAAATGAGGTACTTGAGGAGTAAAAGAAATTCAATAGAACATTTAAAAAAGAAACCATGAGGTTGCTCTAGCAGACAAGGCAAAGGGGAATCTTAAGGGCTCCTGCAGATATATTCAGAGCAAAGGATGAAATTGGCCCTCTGGAAGATCAGAATGGTAATCCATGCATGGAGCCAACAGAAATGTGGGAGATCTTTTTGCATCTGTATTTACTTGCGAGGTAGACACAGAGTCTGTAGGAGTGAGGCAAAGCAGCTGCAAGCTGACGGACCCTCTACAGATTACAGAGGAGGAGGTGTTTACTGTCTTGAGACAAATTAGGGTGGACAAATCCCCAGGGTCTGATGAAGTGTTCCCTCGAACTCTGTGTAAGGCAAGTGCAGAAATTGCAGAGGTCCTAGCAGAGATACTTAAATCAGCTTTAGCGAAGGATGAGGTACCAGAGGATTGGAGGATAGCTAATGTTGTTCAGCTGTTTAAGAAAGGCTCTGAGAATAAGCCAGGAAATCGTAGGCCAATGAGCCCGACATCAGTAGTGGGAAAGTTACTGGAAGGTATCCTAAAGGAGTGGACATATGAGTATTTGGATAGGCATGGACTGATTAGGGATAGTCAGCGTGGCTTTGTGTGTACTAGGTCATGTCCTATCAATCTTATAGAGCTTTTGAGAAAGTTCCCTGGAAAGTTAATGACGTCAAGGCAGTGATGTGCTCTACATGGACTTTAGCAAGGCATTTGACAAGGTTCTGCAAGGGAGGTTCTCAAAAAAGCTCAGCATTCAAGATGAGGCAGTAAATTGGATTAAACATTGGCTTTGTGGGAGAAATCAGAGAGTTGTCGTATATGGTTGCCTCTCTGACTGGAGGCCTGTGACCAGTGGAGTGACACGGATCGGTGTTGGGTCCATTGTTGTTTATTATCTAGATCAAAGATCTGGATGATAATGTGATTAATTGGATCAGCAAATCTGCACCAAGATTGGGGGTGTAGTGGACAGTGACAAAGACTATCAAAGCTTGCAGAGGGATCTGGACCAGATGGAAAATGGACTGAAAATGGCAGATGGAATTTAATGCAGACAAGTGTGAGGTGTTGCACTTTGGGAGGATCAGCCAGGGTTGGTCTTACACAGTGAACAATAGGGCACTGAGGAGTGTGGTAGAACAACGGGATCTGGGAAAACAGGTACATAATTCATTGAAAGTAGCATCACAAAAAATCATTAGCTCATTGGCCCTCCTAGATCAAAATATTGAGTATAGGAGTTGGGATGTTATGTTGAAGTTGTATAAGTTGTCGATGAGGCCAAATTTGGAATATTGTGTGTGGTTTTGGTCACCTAGCTACAGGGATGATGTAAATAAGGTTGAACAAGTACAGAGGAAATTTACTAGGATGTTGCTGGCACTGGAGGACCTGAGTTATATTGAGAGATTGAATAGATTAGAACTTTGTTCTTTAGAACATAGAAGGTTGAGGGGAGATTTGATAGAGGTATACCAAATTATGAAGGGTATACATAGGGTAAATACAAGGAGGCTTTTGTCACTGAGGTTGGATGAGGCTACAATTAGTGTTAATGAGTTAGGGGTGAAAGACGAAAAGTTTAAGGGGAATATGAGGGGAAACTTCTTCACTCAGAGGGTGGTGAGAGTGTGGAATGAGCTGCCATTGGAAGTGATGGATGCAATTTCAATTTCAACATTTAAGGAAAGTTTGGATAGGAGCATGGATGGGAGGGGTATGGAAGGCTAAGGTCTGCATGCAGGTTGTAGGGAATAGGCAGTTTAAATAGTTTGTCATGGACTAGATGGGCCAAAGGGCCTGTTTCTGTGCTGTACTTTTCTATAATAGATAAAAGCTGATGCGATTTCCCATGTCCAAGGCATTGTTGTTCAACACATTGTGTAACCCAGTGCAATTTTTTCACCCTGTAGCTAGAGATTAGTTTTATTTGTCACACAAACAACAAAACATTAAAGCACACAGTGAAATGTGCTGTTTTGTGTCAGTGACCAACACAGTCCGAAGACGAGCCGGGGCAACTCTCAAGAGTCGCCATGTTTCCGGCACCAACAGAGCATGCCCACAACTCACTAACCCTAACCTGTACATCTTTGGAATGTGGGAAGAAAGCAGGGCCCCAGGAGGAAACCCACACGGTCACAGGGAGAGTGGCGGGAATTGAACCCTGATTGCTGGTTTCGTAAAGCTTTACTTAACTACCATGTTACCATGGCAACCTGAACTCATATAAAAGCCACCTGATCATTACATCCACCCCAATTAGATTCTAGGCTGCAATTCACTCCTCCGTTTCTAGAAATCTAAACACGGCCTCCCACTTCAATCACTTGGGTTATGTAGAATAACTTCTCTGTATTTATAATTCTGAGACAGCGCACACACACGTGTCAGACTTGAAATATCTCTGACAAGAGAGAGTCCAACTCTTAGAACCCCCTTCTCTGACAGAATTGTGGGAGCATCTTTAGCAGATGGGGTGGGGTGGAACAATTAAAGGTGGCAGCTCACCATCCTCTTTGTTACAAGGGGAATTGAGTACAAGAGCAAGGATGTCCTTTTGCATTTGTACAGGGCCCTGGTGAGACCACACCTGGAATATTGTGTACAGTTTTGGTCTCCAGGTTTAAGGAAGGACATTCTGGCAATTGAGGAAGTGCAGCGTAGATTCACTAGGTTGATTCCTGGGATGGCAGGGCTGTCTTACGCAGAGAGATTGGAGAGATTGGGCTTGTACATGCTGGAATTGAGGAGATTGAGAGGGGATCTGATTGAAACTTATAATTAAAGGATTTGATAGGATTGAGGCAGGAAATATGTTCCAGATGTTGGGAGAGTCCAGTACCAGAGGGCATGGATTGAGAATAAGCGGTCAGTTATTTAAAACAGAGTTGAGGAAGAGCTTCTTCTTCCAGAGAGTTGTGGAGGTGTGGAATGCACTGCCTCGGAAGACGGTGGAGGCCAATTCTCTGGATGCTTTCAAGAAGGAGCTAGATAGATATCTATGGATAGGGGAATCAAGGGATATGGGGACAAGGCAGGGACTGGGTATTGATAGTGAATGATCAGCCATGATCTCAGAATGGCGGTGCAGACTCGAGGGGCCGAATGGTCTACTTCTGCACCTATTGTCTATTGTCTATCCTCGAGGGTGGTTATGGAGGAGTATTGAATACTGGCCTGAAATACTCAAAACTTGTAAATGAATGAAAGAAAATGCCCACCTTCCCTTCAAACCTGCATTTATAATTCCAGCCTACTTTAATGCAAGTAGAATTTTATTCAAATCCCCTTCAATTTGGTTCCCATCAGTTACTCATTCTTGAATGTACATAATTTTATTTTGATCTTGTAACCACTGTTACCATTGCTGACTCCCCCACCATGGACATCCTCGAGGGCCACCGCTGACCAGATACACCGCTGGACCATCACAGACACACTGTGGCCACCAGGACAGCTGAGAGAGATTCTGTTCTGGTGACCACAGTACCTCTGTGCTCCAAGATCTCTTTGGGCCACTGCCCTCAGGAAGGAGGTACAGGAGCAACAGGACTGGCAGACATATTCTTCCCTCAGACTGTGAGACCACCAAGGTCTCATCACTAGGACAGCAAACAGTTTACTGTTTACCAGTTCTGCAAACTACGTGCAAATCTGAATGATATTTTATTAACTTATTAATGGTGATATTTTGCTTTATGTGCTGTGTGTGATATTTGTTTTGTGGGTGCACTGTGATCCAGAGGAATGTTTCATTTGATTGTGTATACGTACAGTCAGATGACAATAAACTAGAACTGAATTTAAACCAGTACACAGATCCTGCAGAGTGTGGATCATCCTTGATGCCCCCCCCAAAGCGTTTCCAGCATCAGGAGTGTGACGGAACACACTGCACTCAGCTGCATGAGAGCAGCTCCAGCAACACGTAACAAATTGGAGCTCAGTCAGGGCAAGGGAGCTCATACCTCACTCCTCACCACAGGGATCAGTGCCACCTCGAGGATCCCCTTTGAGTCACTCCATTGAGGCCCTCCGTTAGTTGGTTGGGGTTGACCATGGATGTCGTGTCCCAGCTGTCTACGTTAGTTGATACTCACGCCAGGACGGTACGATATGGAGAGCGAGCTGTTGCCCACGTGGCAGGCCTCCCCCCATCCCCACACAGCTGATGAATCCAAATGAACGGCAGAGACCGACACAGTTTGGCACCAGCAGCATCATCGGAGTCGCCAGTCAGCATTGAGCTCCATGCCTCAGGGACTCCAGCTCCGGATTTTCCCTCGGGGTTTACTCCTGAAGCATCCTCCATGAGCGGGTACAGCTGCAAGGCAGCGGAGGTGTGAGTTCAGAGATTTCCTTCTCCTAGATGAATTGCCAACTGTGGCAGACGAGCCCCATCTGCCCAGAATGACTTGCTTTAAGGCTCCAGTAGCCTCCCTTTGCCCCTTCTCCTGTCAGTAGAATTGATTCCACTACCTAAACCACACAGGAAGGCCGGGATCTGGACTTGGATATTTGAACCAGACCGCTGAGAGAATTTAATAGCTGGTGAGAGCTTATCTCCACCTCCTCCCCGTGTCTGGCCATGGCCACATCCTGAAATACAGTATATCACTGTTCCTTCATTGTCACCTGTGTCTAACTGTTGGAGCACCCTGTCCAACAGCACTGTGGGTGAAAGATTACAACAGTGCAGATAGAGACACAAGAGATGGCAGATGCTGGAATCCAGAGCAACACACAGTCCACTGGAGGAACTCTGCGGGTCGAGCAGCCTCTGTAGGGGGAAGGAATTGTCGGTATTTCCGGTTGAGACCTGGGTAAAGACCGACCTGAAACATCTTCATGGATGCTGCTCGCCCTGCTGACTTTGTCCAGAAGATTGCTTGTTGTTAACTTGAGAAGGCAGATACAGATGATCAATAAACGTTGGACAGTGATGCACGTGCCCTTGGAATGACTGTATACTCTCCCCTTCAAACCCTCAATTGTATTCTAGACGACAACTCACTAGCGCAGGGATTTTAGATAAGTGTCCCTCTATCAGATTCCATTCTGTACTTACCCCATTATAAGGTGGCAGGTAGCATGTCGCTCTACAGCGCCAGTGACCCGGGTTCAAATCCCACTGCTGTGCACGTGGATTTCTTCTGAGTGCTCTGGTTTCCTCCCACAGTCCAACAACGTACCGGTTAGTAGGTTAATTGGTCATTGTAAATTGTCCTGTGATTAGGCTGGGGTTAAATAGTGGGCTGCTAGGCGATGTGGCTCATTGGGCCAGAAGAGCCTGTTGTGCACAGTACCTCCAAATAAGTTTTTTAAAACTAATCCATTGCACTCACTTCCTAACCTCCTGCATCAGTGTCTGTTGTGTTGATAATGTATTGAGTAGACTGACCCCAGAATTGTGTCTCCTGTGTTAGGTTCTGTCTGCAGGCGGAGCGTTGCGCACCCTGGCTGCTGAGGACCGCCCAATGGGAGCTGATGGGATGTACAACAAGTTACGGATGTTGAACGTACCACCGGGGAGCTGGGGAGGACGGTCAGGCTGGTACCAGGGAACCTCAGTGGGAGGACGGGCCAGCGCAGGTAATGCCAGTGACTTGTCACAAGGATATGTCTTCGTAAGGTATAAGATCAGAATTAAGCCATTCAGCCCATTATGTCTGCCATTCAATTATGGCTGAAATATTTTCCCTTTCAACTAACTCCATTTTCTTTCCTTCTCCTCATAACCTCTGATGCCTTTACAAGTCAAAACTTATCAACCTGTGCTTTAAATACACCCAATGTCTTGGCCTCCTTCCACACCCATCAGTGGCACTGAATTCCACAGATTCAACACCCCCCTCCTCATCTCTGTTTGAAAGGGACCGTCGTTGTATTCTGGGGCTGTGTCCTTTGGCCCTAGATTCTCCTGTTATTGGAAAATCCACACTATCTATATAGGTCTTTCAATATTCTGTAGGATTCCCTTCATTCTTTTAAGCTCCAGCGACTACAGGTCCAGAGCCCTCAAATACTCCTCTCACGTTAACCCTTTTGTTGCCGAGATAATTATTGTGAAGCCCCTTTGGGCCCTCCAAAGGCCAGCACATCCTTCCTTAGGTATGGGGTCCAAAACTGCTCACAGTACTCCAGATGCAGGCTGTAACGCCTCAGCATGTTTAACCAGTTTGAAGAGTGGGGGACCTGAACTTGGAAGGTGGGAGCTGGTTAGAAACTGTTTGCTGGACGTGGATCTGATAGGCCAGATTATCTCCTCCAGTGATAACATTTCTCTGCTGTTCATGTCCTATTTCAGAAGCGTGAACACAAGGTATTTCTCCCTCTCTGTGCAGTGCTGTGGGATGCTGCTGTTTGAGGTTCAGATGAGAAGCAGAGGCCTTGCCTTCTCCCATGAAGGGGGTGGGGGGGGGATCTCCATGTGTCCTTGCCCTCTCCCACAGGGGGAAATCTCCCTGTGTCCTTGCCCTCTCCCACAGGGGGAAATCTCCCTGTGTCCTTGCCTTGTCCCACAGGGGAAAATCTCCCTGTGACCTTGCCTTCTCCCACAGGGGGAAATCTCCCGGTGTCCTTGCCCTCTCCCACAGGGGGAAAACTCCCTGTGTCCTTGCCCTCTCCCACAGGGGGAAATCTCCCGGTGTCCTTGCCTTCTCCCACAGGGGGAAATCGCCCAGTGTCCTTACCCTCCCACAGGGGGAAATCTCCCTGTATCCTTGCCCTCTCCCACAGGGGGAAATCTCCCGGTGTCCTTACCCTCCCACAGGGGGAAACCTACCTGTGTCCTTACCCTCTCCCACAGGGGAAATCTCCCTGTGTCCTTGCCCTCTCCCACAGGGGGAAATCTCCCGGTGTCCTTGCCCACTCCCACAGGGGGAAATCTCCCTGTGTCCTTACCCTCTCACAGTGGGAAATCTCCCAGTGTCCTTGCCCTCACCCACAGTGGGAAATCTCCCTGTGTCCTTGCCCTCTCCCACAGGGGGAAATCTCCCGGTGTCCTTACCCTCCCACAGGGGGAAACCTACCTGTGTCCTTACCCTCTCCCACAGGGGAAATCTCCCTGTGTCCTTGCCCTCTCCCACAGGGGGAAATCTCCCGGTGTCCTTGCCCACTCCCACAGGGGGAAATCTCCCTGTGTCCTTACCCTCTCACAGTGGGAAATCTCCCAGTGTCCTTGCCCTCACCCACAGTGGGAAATCTCCCTGTGTCCTTGCCCTCTCCCACAGGGGGAAATCTCCCTGTGTCCTTGCCCTCACCCACAGGGGGAAATCTCCCTGTTTCCTTGCACTCTCCCACAGGGGGAAATCTCCCTGTCCTTGCCCTCTCCCACAGGGGGAAATCTCCCTAAGTCCTTGCCCTCTCCCACAGGGGGAAATCTCCCTGTATCCCTGCCTTCTCCCACAGGGGGAAATCTCCCTAAGTCCTTGCCCTCTCCCACAGGGGGAAATCTCCCTGTGTCCTTGCCCTCTCCCACAGGGGGAAATCTCCCTGTGTCCTTGCCCTCTCCCACAGGGGGAAATCTCCCTGTGTCTTTACCCTCCCACAGGGGGAAATCTCCCTGTGTCCTTACCCTCTCACAGGGGGAAATCTCCTGGTGTCCTTGCCCTCTCCCGCAGGGGGAAATCTCCCGGTGTCCTTACCCTCCCACAGGGGGAAATCACCCTATGTCTTTGCCCTCTCCCACAGGGGGAAATCTCCCGGTGTCCTTGCCTTCTCCCACAGGGGGAAATCTCCCGGTGTCCTTGCCCTCTCCCACAGGGGGAAATCTCCCGGTGTCCTTGCCTTCTCCCACAGGGGGAAATCTCCCTGTGTCCTTACCCTCTCACAGGGGGAAATCTCCCGGTGTCCTGGCCTTCCCCCACAGGGGGAAATCACCCTGTGTCCTTACCCTCTCACAGGGGGAAATCTCCCTGTGTCCTTGCCCTCTCCCACAGGGGGAAATCTCCCTGTGTCCTTGCCCTCTCCCACAGGGGGAAATCTCCCTGTGTCCTTGCCCTCTCCCACAGGGGGAAATCTCCCTGTGTCCTTACCCTCCCACAGGGGGAAATCTCCCTGTGTCCTTACCCTCTCCCACAGGGGGAAATCTCCCTGTGTCCTTACCCTCCCACAGGGGGAAATCTCCCGGTGTCCTTGTCCTCTCCCACAGGGGGATATCTCCCTGTGTCCTTGCCCTCTCCCACAGGGGGAAATCTCCCTGTGTCCTTGCCCTCTCCCACAGGGGGAAATCTCCCTGTGTCTTTACCCTCCCACAGGGGGAAATCTCCCTGTGTCCTTAACCTCTCACAGGGGGAAATCTCCTGGTGTCCTTGCCCTCTCCCGCAGGGGGAAATCTCCCGGAGTCCTTACCCTCCCACAGCGGGAAATCACCCTATGTCCTTGCCCTCTCCAACAGGGGGAAATCTCCCGGTGTCCTTGCCCTCTCCCACAGGGGGAAATCTCCCGGTGTCCTTGCCCTCTCCCACAGGGGGAAATCTCCCGGTGTCCTTGCCTTCTCCCACAGGGGGAAATCTCCCTGTGTCCTTGCCCTCTCCCACAGGGGGAAATCTCCCTGTATCCTTGCCTTGTCCCACAGGGGGAAATCTCCCTGTGACCTTGCCCTCCCACAGGGGGAAATCTCCCGGTGTCCTTACCCTCTCCCACAGGGGGAAATCTCCCTGTGTCCTTACACTCTCCCACAGGGGGAAATCTCCCTGTGTCCTTACCCTCTCCCACAGGGGGAAATCTCCCTGTGTCCTTACCCTCCCACAGGGGGAAATCTCCCCGTGTCATTGCCCTCTCCCACAGGGGGATATCTCCCTGTGTCCTTGCCCTCTCCCACAGGGGGAAATCTCCCTGTGTCTTTACCCTCCCACAGGGGGAAATCTCCCTATGTCCTTGCCCTCTCCAACAGGGGGAAATCTCCCGGTGCCCTTGCCCTCTCCCACAGGGGGAAATCTCCCGGTGTCCTTGCCTTCTCCCACAGGAGGAAATCTCCCTGTGTCCTTACCCTCTCACAGGGGGAAATCTCCCGGTGTCCTGGCCTTCCCCCACAGGGGGAAATCACCCTGTGTCCTTACCCTCTCACAGGGGGAAAGCTCCCTGTGTCCTTGCCCTCTCCCACAGGGGGAAATCTCCCTGTGTCCTTGCCCGCTCCCACATGGGGAAACCTCCCTGTGTCCTTGCCCACTCCCACAGGGGGAAATCTCCCGGTGTCCTTGCCTTCTCCCACAGGGGGAAACCTCCCTGTGTCCTTGCCCTCTCCCACAGGGGGAAATCTCCCTGTGTCCTTACCCTCCCACAGGGGGAAATCTCCCGGTGTCCTTGCCCTCTCCCACAGGGGGAAATCTCCCTGTGTCCTTACCCTCTCACAGTGGGAAATCTCCCTGTGTCCTTACCCTCTCCCACAGGGGGAAATCTCCCTGTGTCCTTACCCTCTCCCACAGTGGGAAATCTCCCTGTGACCTTGCCCTCTCCCACAGGGGGAAATCTCCCTGTGTCCTTGCCCTCACCCACAGTGGGAAATCTCCCTGTGTCCTTGCCCTCTCCCACAGGGGGAAATCTCCCTGTGTCCTTGCCCTCACCCACAGGGGGAAATCTCCCTGTTTCATTGCACTCTCCCACAGGGGGAAATCTCCCTGTCCTTGCCCTCTCCCACAGGGGGAAATCTCCCTAAGTCCTTGCCCTCTCCCACAGGGGGAAATCTCCCTGTATCCCTGCCTTCTCCCACAGGGGGAAATCTCCCTAAGTCCTTGCCCTCTCCCACAGGGGGAAATCTCCCTGTGTCCTTGCCCTCTCCCACAGGGGGAAATCTCCCTGTGTCCTTGCCCTCTCCCACAGGGGGAAATCTCCCTGTGTCTTTACCCTCCCACAGGGGGAAATCTCCCTGTGTCCTTACCCTCTCACAGGGGGAAATCTCCTGGTGTCCTTGCCCTCTCCCGCAGGGGGAAATCTCCCGGTGTCCTTACCCTCCCACAGGGGGAAATCACCCTATGTCTTTGCCCTCTCCCACAGGGGGAAATCTCCCGGTGTCCTTGCCTTCTCCCACAGGGGGAAATCTCCCGGTGTCCTTGCCCTCTCCCACAGGGGGAAATCTCCCGGTGTCCTTGCCTTCTCCCACAGGGGGAAATCACCCTGTGTCCTTACCCTCTCACAGGGGGAAATCTCCCGGTGTCCTGGCCTTCCCCCACAGGGGGAAATCACCCTGTGTCCTTACCCTCTCACAGGGGGAAATCGCCCTGTGTCCTTGCCCTCTCCCACAGGGGGAAATCTCCCTGTGTCCTTGCCCTCTCCCACAGGGGGAAATCTCCCTGTGTCCTTACCCTCCCACAGGGGGAAATCTCCCTGTGTCCTTGCCCTCTCCCACAGGGGGAAATCTCCCTGTGTCCTTGCCTTCTCCCACAGGGGGAAATCTCCCTGTATCCTTGCCTTGTCCCACAGGGGAAAATCTCCCTGTGACCTTGCCCTCTCCCACAGGGGGAAATCTCCCTGTATCCTTGCATTGTCCCACAGGGGGAAATCTCCCTGTGACCTTGCCCTCTCCCACAGGGGGAAATCTCCCTGGTGTCCTTGCCCTCTCCCACAGGGGGAAATCTCCCTGTGTCCTTGCCCTCTCCCACAGGGGGAAATCTCCCTGTATCCTTGCCGTGTCCCACAGGGGAAAATCTCCATGTGACCTTGCCCTTTCCCACAGGGGGAAATCTCCCTGTATCCTTGCCTTGTCCCACAGGGGGAAATCTCCCTGTGACCTTGCCCTCTCCCACAGGGGGAAATCTCCCTGGTGTCCTTGCCGTCTCCCACAGGGGGAAATCTCCCTGTGTCCTTGCCTTCTCCCACAGGGGGAAATCTCCCTGTGTCCTTGCCTTCTCCCACAGGGGGAAATCTCCCTGTGTCCTTGCCCTATCCCACAGGGGGAAATCTCCCTGTGTCCTTGCCTTCTCACACAGGGGGAAATCTCCCTGTGTCCTTGCCTTCTCCCACAGGGGGAAATCTCCCTGTGTCCTTGCCCTCTCCCACAGGGGGAAATCTCCCTGTGTCCTTGCCCTCTCCCAAAGGGGGAAATCTCCTGGTGTCCTTGCCCTCCCACAGGGGGAAATCTCCCTGTGTCCTTGCCGTCTCCCACAGGGGGAAATCTCCCTGTATCCTTGCCCTCTCCCACACGGGGAAATCTCCCTGTGTCCTTGCCCTCTCCCACAGGGGGAAATCTCCCTGTGTCCTTGCCGTATCCCACAGGGGGAAATCTCCCTGTGTCCTTGCCCTCCCACAGGGGGAAATCTCCCGGTGTCCTTACCCTCTCCCACAGGGGGAAATCTCCCTGTGTCCTTACACTCTCCCACAGGGGGAAATCTCCCTGTGTCCTTACCCTCTCCCACAGGGGGAAATCTCCCTGTGTCCTTACCCTCCCACAGGGGGAAATCTCCCGGTGTCCTTGCCCTCTCCCACAGGGGGATATCTCCCTGTGTCCTTGCCCTCTCCCACAGGGGGAAATTTCCCTGTGTCCTTGCCCTCTCCGACAGGGGGAAATCTCCCTGTGTCTTTACCCTCCCACAGGGGGAAATCTCCCTGTGTCCTTAATCTCTCACAGGGGGAAATCTCCTGGTGTCCTTGCCCTCTCCCGCAGGGGGAAATCTCCCGGAGTCCTTACCCTCCCACAGCGGGAAATCACCCTATGTCCTTGCCCTCTCCAACAGGGGGAAATCTCCCGGTGTCCTTGCCCTCTCCCACAGGGGGAAATCTCCCGGTGTCCTTGCACTCTCCCACAGGGGGAAATCTCCCGGTGTCCTTGCCCTCTCCCACAGGGGGAAATCTCCCGGTGTCCTTGCCTTCTCCCACAGGGGGAAATCTCCCTGTGTCCTTGCCCTCTCCCACAGGGGGAAATCTCTCTGTATCCTTGCCTTGTCCCACAGGGGAAAATCTCCCTGTGACCTTGCCCTCTCCCACAGGGGGAAATCTCCCTGTATCCTTGCCTTGTCCCACAGGGGGAAATCTCCCTGTGACCTTGCCCTCCCACAGGGGGAAATCTCCTGGTGTCCTTACCCTCTCCCACAGGGGGAAATCTCCCTGTGTCCTTACACTCTCCCACAGGGGGAAATCTCCCTGTGTCCTTACCCTCTCCCACAGGGGGAAATCTCCCTGTGTCCTTACCCTCCCACAGGGGGAAATCTCCCCGCGTCCTTGCCCTCTCCCACAGGGGGATATCTCCCTGTGTCCTTGCCCTCTCCCACAGGGGGAAATCTCCCTGTGTCTTTACCCTACCACAGGGGGAAATCTCCCTATGTCCTTGCCCTCTCCAACAGGGGGAAATCTCCCGGTGCCCTTGCCCTCTCCCACAGGGGGAAATCTCCCGGTGTCCTTGCCTTCTCCCACAGGAGGAAATCTCCCTGTGTCCTTACCCTCTCACAGGGGGAAATCTCCCGGTGTCCTGGCCTTCCCCCACAGGGGGAAATCACCCTGTGTCCTTACCCTCTCACAGGGGGAAAGCTCCCTGTGTCCTTGCCCTCTCCCACAGGGGGAAATCTCCCTGTGTCCTTGCCCGCTCCCACATGGGGAAACCTCCCTGTGTCCTTGCCCACTCCCACAGGGGGAAATCTCCCGGTGTCCTTGCCTTCTCCCACAGGGGGAAATCTCCCTGTGTCCTTGCCCTCTCCCACAGGGGGAAATCTCCCTGTGTCCTTACCCTCCCACAGGGGGAAATCTCCCTGTGTCCTTGCCCTCTCCCACAGGGGGAAATCTCCTGGTCTCCTTGCCTTCTCCCACAGGGGGAAATCTCCCTGTGTCCTTGCCCTCTCCCACAGGGGGAAATCTCCCTGTATCCTTGCCTTGTCCCACAGGGGAAAATCTCCCTGTGACCTTGCCCTATCCCACAGGGGGAAATCTCCCTGTATCCTTGCCTTGTCCCACAGGGGGAAATCTCCCTGTGACCTTGCCCTCTCCCACAGGGGGAAATCTCCCTGGTGTCCTTGCCTTGTCCCACAGGGGGAAATCTCCCTGTGACCTTGCCCTCTCCCACAGGGGGAAATCTCCCTGGTGTCCTTGCCTTGTCCCACAGGGGGAAATCTCCCTGTGACCTTGCCCTCTCCCACAGGGGGAAATCTCCCTGTGACCTTGCCCTCTCCCACAGGGGGAAATCTCCCTGGTGTCCTTGCCCTCTCCCACAGGGGGAAATCTCCTGATGTCCTTGCCTTCTCCCACAGAGGGAAATCTCCCTGTGTCCTTGCCCTCTCCCACAGGGGGAAATCTCCCTGTGTCCTTGCCCTCTCCCACAGGGGGAAATCTCCTGGTGTCCTTGCCCTCCCACAGGGGGAAATCTCCCTGTGTCCTTGCCCTCTCCCACAGGGGGAAATCTCCCTGTGTCCTTACCCTCTCACAGGGGGAAATCTCCCGGTGTCCTGGCCTTCCCCCACAGGGGGAAATCACCCTGTGTCCTTACCCTCTCACAGGGGGAAAGCTCCCTGTGTCATTGCCCTCTCCCACAGGGGGAAATCTCCCTGTGTCCTTGCCCGCTCCCACATGGGGAAACCTCCCTGTGTCCTTGCCCTCTCCCACAGAGGGAAATCTCCCTGTGTCCTTACCCTCCCACAGGGGGAAATCTCCCTGTGTCCTTGCCCTCTCCCACAGGGGGAAATCTCCTGGTGTCCTTGCCTTCTCCCACAGGGGGAAATCTCCCTGTGTCCTTGCCCTCTCCCACAGGGGGAAATCTCCCTGTATCCTTGCCTTGTCCCACAGGGGAAAATCTCCCTGTGACCTTGCCCTATCCCACAGGGGGAAATCTCCCTGTATCCTTGCCTTGTCCCACAGGGGGAAATCTCCCTGTGACCTTGCCCTCTCCCACAGGGGGAAATCTCCCTGGTGTCCTTGCCCTCTCCCACAGGGGGAAATCTCCCTGTATCCTTGCCTTGTCCCACAGGGGGAAATCTCCCTGTGACCTTGCCCTCTCCCACAGGGGGAAATCTCCCTGGTGTCCTTGCCCTCTCCCACAGGGGGAAATCTCCTGATGTCCTTGCCTTCTCCCACAGAGGGAAATCTCCCTGTGTCCTTGCCCTCTCCCACAGGGGGAAATCTCCCTGTGTCCTTGCCCTCTCCCACAGGGGGAAATCTCCTGGTGTCCTTGCCCTCCCACAGGGGGAAATCTCCCTGTGTCCTTGCCCTCTCCCACAGGGGGAAATCTCCCTGTATCCTTGCCCTCTCCCACAGGGGGAAATCTCCCTGTGTCCTTGCCCTCTCCCACAGGGGGAAATCTCCCTGTGTCCTTACCCTCCCACAGGGAGAAATCTCCCTGTGTCCTTGCCGTCTCCCACAGGGGGAAATCTCCCTGTGTCCTTGCCCTCCCACAGGTGTAAATCTCCCGGTGTCCTTACCCTCTCCCACAGGGGGAAATCTCCCTGTGTCCTTACCCTCTCCCACAGGGGGAAATCTCCCTGTGTCCTTGCCCTCTTCCACAGGGGGAAATCTCCCTGTGTCCTTACCCTCCCACAGGGGGAAATCTCCCTGTGTCCTTGCCCTCTCCCACAGGGGGAAATCTCCTGGTGTCCTTGCCTTCTCCCACAGGGGGAAATCTCCCTGTGTCGCCCTCTCCCACAGGGGGAAATCTCCCTGCATCCTTGCCTTGTCCCACAGGGGAAAATCTCCCTGTGACATTGCCCTCTCCCAAAGGGGGAAATCTCCCTGTATCCTTGCCTTGTCCCACAGGGGGAAATCTCCCTGTGACCTTGCCCTCTCCCACAGGGGGAAATCTCCCTGTGTCCTTGCCCTCTCCCACGGTGGGAAATCTCCCTGTATCCTTGCCTTGTCCCACAGGGGAAAATCTCCCTGTGACCTTGCCCTCTCCCACAGGGGGAAATCTCCCTGTGTCCTTGCCGTCTCCCACAGGGGGAAATCTCCCTGTATCCTTGCCGTCTCCCACACGGGGAAATCTCCCTGTGTCCTTGCCCTCTCCCACAGGGGGATATCTCCCTGTGTCCTTGCCCTCTCCAACAGGGGGAAATCTCCCTGTGTCTTTACCCTCCCACAGGGGGAAATCTCCCTGTGTCCTTAACCTCTCACAGGGGGAAATCTCCTGGTGCCCTCTCCCGCAGGGGGAAATCTCCCGGAGTCCTTACCCTCCCACAGGGGGAAATCACCCTACGTCCTTGCCCTCTCCAACAGGGGGATATCTCCCGGTGTCCTTGCCCTCTCCCACAGGGGGAAATCTCCCGGTGTCCTTGCCTTCTCCCACAGGAGGAAATCTCCCTGTGTCCTTACCCTCTCACAGGGGGAAATCTCCCGGTGTCCTGGCCTTCCTCCACAGGGGGAAATCACCCTGTGTCCTTACCCTCTCACAGGGGGAAAGCTCCCTCTGTCCTTGCCCTCTCCCACAGGGGGAAATCTCCCTGTGTCCTTGCCCGCTCCCACATGGGGAAACCTCCCTGTGTCCTTGCCCTCTCCCACAGGGGGAAATCTCCCGGTGTCCTTGCCTTCTCCCACAGGGGGAAATCTCCCTGTGTCCTTGCCCTCTCCCACAGGGGGAAATCTCCCTGTGTCCTTGCCGTATCCCACAGGGGGAAACCTCCCTGTGTCCTTGCCCTCCCACAGGGGGAAATCTCCCGGTGTCCTTACCCTCTCCCACAGGGGGAAATCTCCCTGTATCCTTGCCGTGTCCCACAGGGGAAAATCTCCCGGTGTCCTTACCCTCTCCCACAGGGGGAAATCTCCCTGTGTCCTTACACTCTCCCACAGGGGGAAATCTCCCTGTGTCCTTACCCTCTCCCACAGGGGGAAATCTCCCTGTGTCCTTACCCTCCCACAGGGGGAAATCTCCCCGTGTCCTTGCCCTCTCCCACAGGGGGATATCTCCCTGTGTCCTTGCCCTCTCCCACAGGGGGAAATCTCCCTGTGTCTTTACCCTCCCACAGGGGGAAATCTCCCTATGTCGTTGCCCTCTCCAACAGGGGGAAATCTCCCGGTGCCCTTGCCCTCTCCCACAGGGGGAAATCTCCCGGTGTCCTTGCCTTCTCCCACAGGAGGAAATCTCCCTGTGACCTTACCCTCTCACAGGGGGAAATCTCCCGGTGTCCTGGCCTTCCCCCACAGGGGGAAATCACCCTGTGTCCTTACCCTCTCACAGGGGGAAAGCTCCCTGTGTCCTTGCCCTCTCCCACAGGGGGAAATCTCCCTGTGTCTTTGCCCGCTCCCACATGGGGAAACCTCCCTGTGTCCTTGCCCACTCCCACAGGGGGAAATCTCCCGGTGTCCTTGCCTTCTCCCACAGGGGGAAATCTCCCTGTGTCCTTGCCCTCTCCCACAGGGGGAAATCTCCCTGTGTCCTTACCCTCCCACTGGGGGAAATCTCCCTGTGTCCTTGCCCTCTCCCACAGGGGGAAATCTCCTGGTGTCCTTGCCTTCTCCCACAGGGGGAAATCTCCCTGTGTCCTTGCCCTCTCCCACGGTGGGAAATCTCCCTGTATCCTTGCCTTGTCCCACAGGGGAAAATCTCCCTGTGACCTTGCCCTCTCCCACAGGGGGAAATCTCCCTGTGTCCTTGCCGTCTCCCACAGGGGGAAATCTCCCTGTATCCTTGCCCTCTCCCACATGGGGAAACCTCCCTGTGTCCTTAACCTCTCACAGGGGGAAATCTCCTGGTGTCCTTGCCCTCTCCCGCAGGGGGAAATCTCCCGGAGTCCTTACCCTCCCACAGGGGGAAATCACCCTACGTCCTTGCCCTCTCCAACAGGGGGATATCTCCCGGTGTCCTTGCCCTCTCCCACAGGGGGAAATCTCCCTGTGACCTTACCCTCTCACAGGGGGAAATCTCCCGGTGTCCTGGCCTTCCCCCACAGGGGGAAATCACCCTGTGTCCTTACCCTCTCACAGGGGGAAAGCTCCCTGTGTCCTTGCCCTCTCCCACAGGGGGAAATCTCCCTGTGTCCTTGCCCGCTCCAACATGGGGAAACCTCCCTGTGTCCTTGCCCTCTCCCACAGGGGGAAATCTCCCGGTGTCCTTGCCTTCTCCAACAGGGGGAAATCTCCCTGTGTCCTTGCGCTCTCCCACAGGGGGAAATCTCCCTGTGTCCTTGCCGTATCCCACAGGGGGAAATCTCCCTGTGTCCTTGCCCTCCCACAGGGGGAAATCTCCCGGTGTCCTTACCCTCTCCCACAGGGGGAAATCTCCCTGTATCCTTACACTCTCCCACAGGGGGAAATCTCCCTGTGTCCTTACCCTCTCCCACAGGGGGAAATCTCCCTGTGTCCTTACCCTCCCACAGGGGGAAATCTCCCGGTGTCCTTGCCCTCTCCCACAGGGGGATATCTCCCTGTGTCCTTGCCCTCTCCCACAGGGGGAAATCTCCCTGTGTCCTTGCCCTCTCCCACAGGGGGAAATCTCCCTGTGTCTTTACCCTCCCACAGGGGGAAATCTCCCTGTATCCTTGCCTTGTCCGACAGGGGGAAATCTCCCTGTGTCCTTGCCTTCTCCCACAGGGGGAAATCTTCCTGTGTCCTTGCCCTCCCACAGGGGGAAATCTCCGGGTGTCCTTACCCTCTCACACAGGGGGAAATCTCACTGTGTCCTTGCACTCTCCCACAGGGGGAAATCTCCCTGTGTCCTTACCCTCCCACAGGGGGAAATCTCCCTGTGTCCTTGCCCTTTCCCACAGGGGGAAATCTCCCGGTGTCCTTACCCTCCCACAGGGGGAAATCTCCCTGTGTCCTTGCCCACTCCCACAGGGGGAAATCTCCATGTATCCTTGCCCTCTCCCACAGGGCGAAATCTCCCTGTGTCCGTACCCTCCCACAGGGGGAAATCTCCCTGTTACCTTGCCTTCTCCCACAGGGGGGAAATCTCCCTGTATCCTTGCCATCTCCCACAGGGGGAAATATCCCTGAGTCCTTGCCCTCTCCCACAGGGGGAAATCTCCCTGTATCCTTGCCCTCTCCCACAGGGCGAAATCTCCCTGTGTCCTGTCCTTACCCTCTCCCACAGGGGGAAATCTCCCTGTATCCTTGCCTTGTCCCACAGGGGAAAATCTCCCTGTGACCTTGCCCTCTCCCACAGGGGAAATCTCCCTGTATCCTTGCCTTGTCCCTTAGGGGGAAATCTCCCTGTGACCTTGCCCTCTCCAACAGGGGGAAATCCCCCTGGTGTCCTTGCCCTCTCCCACAGGGGGAAATCTCCCTGTGTCCTTGCCCTCTCCCACAGGGGGAAATCTCCCTGTATCCTTGCCCTCTCCCACATGGGGAAACCTCCCTGTGTCCTTAACCTCTCACAGGGGGAAATCTCCTGGTGTCCTTGCCCTCTCCCGCAGGGGGAAATCTCCCGGAGTCCTTACCCTCCCACAGGGGGAAATCACCCTACGTCCTTGCCCTCTCCAACAGGGGGATATCTCCCGGTGTCCTTGCCCTCTCCCACAGGGGGAAATCTCCCTGTGACCTTACCCTCTCACAGGGGGAAATCTCCCGGTGTCCTGGCCTTCCCCCACAGGGGGAAATCACCCTGTGTCCTTACCCTCTCACAGGGGGAAAGCTCCCTGTGTCCTTGCCCTCTCCCACAGGGGGAAATCTCCCTGTGTCCTTGCCCGCTCCCACATGGGGAAACCTCCCTGTGTCCTTGCCCTCTCCCACAGGGGGAAATCTCCCGGTGTCCTTGCCTTCTCCAACAGGGGGAAATCTCCCTGTGTCCTTGCGCTCTCCCACAGGGGGAAATCTCCCTGTGTCCTTGCCGTATCCCACAGGGGGAAATCTCCCTGTGTCCTTGCCCTCCCACAGGGGGAAATCTCCCGGTGTCCTTACCCTCTCCCACAGGGGGAAATCTCCCTGTATCCTTACACTCTCCCACAGGGGGAAATCTCCCTGTGTCCTTACCCTCTCCCACAGGGGGGAAATCTCCCTGTGTCCTTACCCTCCCACAGGGGGAAATCTCCCGGTGTCCTTGCCCTCTCCCACAGGGAGATATCTCCCTGTGTCCTTGCCCTCTCCCACAGGGGGAAATCTCCCTGTGTCCTTGCCCTCTCCCACAGGGGGAAATCTCCCTGTGTCTTTACCCTCCCACAGGGGGAAATCTCCCTGTATCCTTGCCTTGTCCGACAGGGGGAAATCTCCCTGTGTCCTTGCCTTCTCCCACAGGGGGAAATCTTCCTGTGTCCTTGCCCTCCCACAGGGGGAAATCTCCGGGTGTCCTTACCCTCTCACACAGGGGGAAATCTCACTGTGTCCTTGCACTCTCCCACAGGGGGAAATCTCCCTGTGTCCTTACCCTCCCACAGGGGGAAATCTCCCTGTGTCCTTGCCCTTTCCCACAGGGGGAAATCTCTCCGGTGTCCTTACCCTCCCACAGGGGGAAATCTCCCTGTGTCCTTGCCCACTCCCACAGGGGGAAATCTCCATGTATCCTTGCCCTCTCCCACAGGGCGAAATCTCCCTGTGTCCGTACCCTCCCACAGGGGGAAATCTCCCTGTTACCTTGCCTTCTCCCACAGGGGGGAAATCTCCCTGTATCCTTGCCATCTCCCACAGGGGGAAATATCCCTGAGTCCTTGCCCTCTCCCACAGGGGGAAATCTCCCTGTATCCTTGCCCTCTCCCACAGGGCGAAATCTCCCTGTGTCCTTACCCTCTCCCACAGGGGGAAATCTCCCTGTATCCTTGCCTTGTCCCACAGGGGAAAATCTCCCTGTGACCTTGCCCTCTCCCACAGGGGGAAATCTCCCTGTATCCTTGCCTTGTCCCTTAGGGGGAAATCTCCCTGTGACCTTGCCCTCTCCAACAGGGGGAAATCCCCCTGGTGTCCTTGCCCTCTCCCACAGGGGGAAATCTCCCTGTGTCCTTGCCCTCTCCCACAGGGGGAAATCTCCCTCTATCCTTGCCTTGTCCCACAGGGGAAAATCTCCCTGTGACCTTGCCCTCTCCCACAGGGGGAAATCTCCCTGGAGTCTTTGCCCTCTCCCACAGGGGGAAATCTCCTGGTGTCCTTGCCCTCTCCCACAGGGGGAAATCTCCCTGTGTCCTTGCCTTATCCCACAGGGGGAAATCTCCCGGTGTCCTTGCCTTCTCCCACAGGGGGAAATCTCCCTGTATCCTTGCCATCTCCCACAGGGGGAAATATCCCTGTGTCCTTGCCCTCTCCCACAGGGGGAAATCTCCCTGTATCCCTTGCCCTCTCCCACACGGGGAAATCTCCCTGTGTCCTTGCCCTCTCCCACAGGGGGAAATCTCCCTGTGTCCTTACCCTCCCACAGGGAGAAATCTCCCTGTGTCCTTGCCCCCTCCCACAGGGGGAAATCTCCCTGTTTCCTTGCTGTCTCCCACAGGGGGAAATCTCCCTGTATCCTTGCCTTGTCCCTTAGGGGGGAAATCTCCCTGTGACCTTGCCCTCTCCAACAGGGGGAAATCCCCCTGGTGTCCTTGCCCTCTCCCACAGGGGGAAATCTCCCTGTGTCCTTGCCCTCTCCCACAGGGGGAAATCTCCCTGTATCCTTGCCCTCTCCCACATGGGGAAACCTCCCTGTGTCCTTAACCTCTCACAGGGGGAAATCTCCTGGTGTCCTTGCCCACTCCCGCAGGGGAAATCTCCCGGAGTCCTTACCCTCCCACAGGGGGAAATCACCCTACGTCCTTGCCCTCTCCAACAGGGGGATATCTCCCGGTGTCCTTGCCCTCTCCCACAGGGGGAAATCTCCCTGTGACCTTACCCTCTCACAGGGGGAAATCTCCCGGTGTCCTGGCCTTCCCCCACAGGGGGAAATCACCCTGTGTCCTTACCCTCTCACAGGGGGAAAGCTCCCTGTGTCCTTGCCCTCTCCCACAGGGGGAAATCTCCCTGTGTCCTTGCCCGCTCCCACATGGGGAAACCTCCCTGTGTCCTTGCCCTCTCCCACAGGGGGAAATCTCCCGGTGTCCTTGCCTTCTCCAACAGGGGGAAATCTCCCTGTGTCCTTGCGCTCTCCCACAGGGGGAAATCTCCCTGTGTCCTTGCCGTATCCCACAGGGGGAAATCTCCCTGTGTCCTTGCCCTCCCACAGGGGGAAATCTCCCGGTGTCCTTACCCTCTCCCACAGGGGGAAATCTCCCTGTATCCTTACACTCTCCCACAGGGGGAAATCTCCCTGTGTCCTTACCCTCTCCCACAGGGGGAAATCTCCCTGTGTCCTTACCCTCCCACAGGGGGAAATCTCCCGGTGTCCTTGCCCTCTCCCACAGGGGGATATCTCCCTGTGTCCTTGCCCTCTCCCACAGGGGGAAATCTCCCTGTGTCCTTGCCCTCTCCCACAGGGGGAAATCTCCCTGTGTCTTTACCCTCCCACAGGGGGAAATCTCCCTGTATCCTTGCCTTGTCCGACAGGGGGAAATCTCCCTGTGTCCTTGCCTTCTCCCACAGGGGGAAATCTTCCTGTGTCCTTGCCCTCCCACAGGGGGAAATCTCCGGGTGTCCTTACCCTCTCACACAGGGGGAAATCTCACTGTGTCCCTTGCACTCTCCCACAGGGGGAAATCTCCCTGTGTCCTTACCCTCCCACAGGGGGAAATCTCCCTGTGTCCTTGCCCTTTCCCACAGGGGGAAATCTCCCGGTGTCCTTACCCTCCCACAGGGGGAAATCTCCCTGTGTCCTTGCCCACTCCCACAGGGGGAAATCTCCATGTATCCTTGCCCTCTCCCACAGGGCGAAATCTCCCTGTGTCCGTACCCTCCCACAGGGGGAAATCTCCCTGTTACCTTGCCTTCTCCCACAGGGGGGAAATCTCCCTGTATCCTTGCCATCTCCCACAGGGGGAAATATCCCTGAGTCCTTGCCCTCTCCCACAGGGGGAAATCTCCCTGTATCCTTGCCCTCTCCCACAGGGCGAAATCTCCCTGTGTCCTTACCCTCTCCCACAGGGGGAAATCTCCCTGTATCCTTGCCTTGTCCCACAGGGGAAAATCTCCCTGTGACCTTGCCCTCTCCCACAGGGGGAAATCTCCCTGTATCCTTGCCTTGTCCCTTAGGGGGAAATCTCCCTGTGACCTTGCCCTCTCCAACAGGGGGAAATCCCCCTGGTGTCCTTGCCCTCTCCCACAGGGGGAAATCTCCCTGTGTCCTTGCCCTCTCCCACAGGGGGAAATCTCCCTGTATCCTTGCCTTGTCCCACAGGGGAAAATCTCCCTGTGACCTTGCCCTCTCCCACAGGGGGAAATCTCCCTGGAGTCTTTGCCCTCTCCCACAGGGGGAAATCTCCTGGTGTCCTTGCCCTCTCCCACAGGGGGAAATCTCCCTGTGTCCTTGCCTTATCCCACAGGGGGAAATCTCCCGGTGTCCTTGCCTTCTCCCACAGGGGGAAATCTCCCTGTATCCTTGCCATCTCCCACAGGGGGAAATATCCCTGTGTCCTTGCCCTCTCCCACAGGGGAAATCTCCCTGTATCCTTGCCCTCTCCCACACGGGGAAATCTCCCTGTGTCCTTGCCCTCTCCCACAGGGGGAAATCTCCCTGTGTCCTTACCCTCCCACAGGGAGAAATCTCCCTGTGTCCTTGCCCCCCTCCCACAGGGGGAAATCTCCCTGTTTCCTTGCTGTCTCCCACAGGGGGAAATCTCCCTGTGTCCTTGCCCTCCCACAGGGGGAAATCTCCTGGTGTCCTTACCCTCTCCCACAGGGGGAAATCTCCCTGTGTCCTTACCCTCTCCCACAGGGGGAAATCTCCCTGTGTCCTTACCCTCTCCCACATGGGGAAATCTCCCTGTATCCTTGCCTTCTCCCACAGGGGGAAATCTCCCTGTGTCCTTACCCTCTTACAGGGGGAAATCTCCTGGTGTCCTTGCCCTCTCCCGCAGGGGGAAATCTCCCTGTGTCATTACCCTCTCACAGGGGGAAATCTCCCGGTGTCCTGGCCTTCCCCCACAGGGGGAAATCACCCTGTGTCCTTACCCTCTCACAGGGGGAAATCTCCCTGTGTCCTTGCCCTCTCCCACAGGGGGAAATCTCCCTGTGTCCTTGCCCGCTCCCACATGGGGAATCCTCCCGGTGTCCTTGCACTCTCCCACAGGGGGAAATCTCCCGGTGTCCTTGCCTTCTCCCACAGGGGGAAATCTCCCTGTGTCCTTGCCCTCTCCCACTGGGGGAAATCTCCCTGTGTCCTTACCCTCCCACAGGGGGAAATCTCCCTGTGTCCTTGCCCTCTCCCACAGGGGGATATCTCATGGTGTCCTTGCCTTCTCCCACAGGGGGAAATCTCCCTGTGTCCTTGCCCTCTCCCACAGGGGGAAATCTCCCTGTATCCTTGCCTTCTCCCACAGGGGAAATCTCCCTGTCTCCTTACCCTCTCACAGGCGGAAATCTCCTAGTATCCTTGCCTTGTCCGACAGGGGGAAATCTCCCTGTGACCTTGCCCTCTCCCACAGGGGGAAATCTCCCTGGTGTCTTTGCCCTCTCCCACAGGGGGAAATCTCCTGGTGTCCTTGCCCTCTCCCACAGGGGGAAATCTCCCTGTGTCCTTGCCTTCTCCCACAGGGGGAAATCTCCCTGTGTCCTTACCCTCCCAGAGGGAGAAATCTCCCTGTGTCCTTGCCCCCTCCCACAGGGGGAAATCTCCCTGTTTCCTTGCTGTCTCCCACATGGGGAATCCTCCCGGTGTCCTTGCCCTCTCCCACAGGGGGAAATCTCCCGGTGTCCTTGCCTTCTCCCACAGGGGGAAATCTCCCTGTGTCCTTGCCCTCTCCCACAGGGGGAAATCTCCCTGTGTCCTTACCCTCCCACAGGGGGAAATCTCCCTGTGTCCTTGCCCTCTCCCACAGGAGGAAATCTCATGGTGTCCTTGCCTTCTCCCACAGGGGGAAATCTCCCTGTGTCCTTGCCCTCTCCCACAGGGAGAAATCTCCCTGTATCCTTGCCTTGTCCCACAGGGGAAAATCTCCCTGTGACCTTGCCCTCTCCCACAGGGGGAAATCTCCCTGTATCCTTGCCTTGTCCCACAGGGGGAAATCTCCCTGTGACCTTGCCCTCTCCCACAGGGGGAAATCTCCCTGGTGTCCTTGCCCTCTCCCACAGGGGGAAATCTCCCTGTGTCCTTGCCCTCTCCCACAGGGGGAAAATCTCCCTGTGACCTTGCCCTCTTCCACAGGGGGAAATCTCCCTGTATCCTTGCCTTGTCCCACAGGGGGAAATCTCCCTGTGTCCCTTACCCTCCCACAGGGGAAATCTCCCTGTTACCTTGCCTTCTCCCACTGGGGGGAAATCTCCCCGGTGTCCTTGCCCTCTCCCACAGGGGGAAATCTCCCTGTATCATTGCCCTCTCCCACAGGGCGAAATCTCCCTGTGTCCTTACCCTCCCACAGGGGGAAATCTCCCTGTGTCCTTGCACTCTCCCACAGGGGGAAATCTCCCGGTGTCCTTGCCCTCTCCCAGAGGTGGAAATCTCCTGGTGTCCTGGCCTTCTCCCACAGGGGGAAATCTCCCTGTGTCCTTGCCCTTTCCCACAGGGGAAATCTCCCTGTGTCCTTGCCCTCTCCCACAGGGGGAAATCTCCCTGTGTCCTTGCCCTTTCCCACAGGGGAAATCTCCCTGTGTCCTTGCCTTCTCCCACAGGGGGAAATCTCACTATGTCCTTACCCTCCCACAGGGGGAAATCTCACTGTCTCCTTGCCCACTCTCCAGGGGGAAATCTCCCTGTGTCCTTGCCTTCTCCTACAGGGGGAAATCTCCCTGTGTCCTTGCCCTCTCCCACAGGGGAAAATCTCCTGTGTCCTTACCCTCCCACAGGGGGAAATCTCCCTGTGTCCTTACCCTCCCACAGGGAGAAATCTCCCTGTGTTCTTGCCGTCTCCCACAGGGGGAAATCTCCCTGTGTCCTTGCCCTCCCACAGGGGGAAATCTCCCGGTGTCCTTACCCTCTCCCACAGGGGGAAATCTCCCTGTGTCCTTACCCTCTCCCACAGGGGGAAATCTGCCTGTGTCCTTACCCTCTCCCACAGGTGGAAATCTCCCTGTGTCCTTGCCCTCTCCCACAGGGGGAAATCTCCCTGTGGCCTTACCCTCCGACAGGGGGAAATCTCCCTGTGTCCTTGCCCTCTCCCGCAGGGAGAAATCTCCTGGTGTCCTTGCCTTCTCCCACAGGGGGAAATCTCCCTGTGTCCTTGCCCTCTCCCACAGGGGGAAATCTCCCTGTATCCTTGCCATGTTCCACAGGGGAAAATCTCCCTGTGACATTGCCCTCTCCCAAAGGGGGAAATCTCCCTGTATCCTTGCCTTGTCCCACAGGGGGAAATCTCCCTGTGACCTTGCCCTCTCCCACAGGGGGAAATCTCCCTGGTGTCCTTGCCCTCTCCCACAGGGGGAAATCTCCCTGTGTCCTTTTCCTCTCCCACAGGGGGAAATCTCCCTGTATCCTTGCCTTGTCCCACAGGGGAAAATCTCCCTGTGACCTTGCCCTCTCCCACAGGGGGAAATCTCCCTGTATCCTTGCCTTCTCCCACATGGGGAAATCTCCCTGTGTCCTTACCCTCTCACAGGGGGAAATCTCCTGGTGTCCTTACCCTCTCCCGCAGGGGGAAATCTTCCTGTGTCCTTACCCTCTCACAGGGGGAAATCTCCCGGTGTCCTTGCCCTCTCCCACAGGGGGAAATCTCCCTGTGTCCTTGCCCGCTCCCACATGGGGAAACCTCCCTGTGTCCTTGCCCTCTCCCACAGGGGGAAATCTCCCGGTGTCCTTGCCTTCTCCCACAGGGGGAAATCTCCCTGTGTCCTTGCCCTCTCCCACTGGGGGAAATCTCCGTGTGTCCTTACCCGCCCACAGGGGGAATTCTCCCTGTGTCCTTGCCCTCTCCCACAGGGGGAAATCTCCTGGTGTCCTTGCCCTCCCACAGGGGGAAATCTCCCTGTGTCCTTGCCCTCTCCCACAGGGGGAAATCTCCCTGTATCCTTGCCCTCTCCCACACGGGGAAATCTCCCTGTGTCCTTGCCGTCTCCCACAGGGGGAAATCTACCTGTGTCCTTGCCCTCCCACAGGGGGAAATCTCCCGGTGACCTTACCCTCTCCCACAGGGGGAAATCTCCCTGTGTCCTTACCCTCTCCCACAGGGGGAAATCTCCCTGTGTCCTTACCCTCTCCCACAGGGGGAAATCTCCCTGTGTCCTTGCCCTCTCCCACAGGGGGAAATCTCCCTGTGTCCTTACCCTCCCACAGGGGGAAATCTCCCTGTGTCCTTGCCCTCTCCCACAGGGGGAAATCTCCTGGTGTCCTTGCCCTATCCCACAGGGGGAAAACTCTCTGTATCCTTGCCTTGTCCCACAGGGGAAAATCTCCCTGTGACCTTGCCCTCTCCCACAGGGGGAAATCTCCCTGTATCCTTGCCTTGTCCGACAGGGGGAAATCTCCCTGTGTCCTTGCCTTCTCCCACAGGGGGAAATCATCCTGTGTCCTTGCCCTCCCACAGGGGGAAATCTCCGGGTGTCCTTACCCTCTCACACAGGGGGAAATCTCCCTGTGTCCTTGCCCTCTCCCACAGGGGGAAATCTCCCGGTGTCCTTACCCTCCCACAGGGGGAAATCTCCCTGTGTCCTTGCCCACTCCCACAGGGGGAAATCTCCCTGTATCCTTGCCCTCTCCCACAGGGCGAAATCTCCCTGTGTCCTTACCCTCCCACAGGGGGAAATCTCCCTGTGTCCTTACCCTCCCACAGGGGGAAATCTCCCTGTGTCCTTGCCCTTTCCCACAGGGGGAAATCTCCCGGTGTCCTTACCCTCCCACAGGGGGAAATCTCCCTGTGTCCTTGCCCCACTCCCACAGGGGGAAATCTCCATGTATCCTTGCCCTCTCCCACAGGGCGAAATCTCCCTGTGTCCGTACCCTCCCACAGGTGGAAATCTCCCTGTTACCTTGCCTTCTCCCACAGGGGGGAAATCTCCCTGTATACTTGCCATCTCCCACAGGGGGAAATATCCCTGTGTCCTTGCCCTCTCCCACAGGGGGAAATCTCCCTGTATCCTTGCCCTCTCCCACAGGGCGAAATCTCCCTGTGTCCTTACCCTCTCCCACAGGGGGAAATCTCCCTGTATCCTTGCCTTGTCCCACAGGGGAAAATCTCCCTGTGACCTTGCCCTCTCCCACAGGGGGAAATCTCCCTGTATCCTTGCATTGTCCCACAGGGGAAAATCTCCCTGTGACCTTGCCCTCTCCCACAGGGAGAAAATCTCCCTGGTGTCTTTGCCTCTCCCACAGGGGGAAATCTCCTGGTGTCCTTGCCCTCTCCCACAGGGGGAAATCTCCCTGTGTCCTTGCCTTCTCCCACAGGGGGAAATCTCCCGGTGTCCTTGCCTTCTCCCACAGGGGGAAATCTCCCTGAATCCTTGCCATCTCCCACAGGGGGAAATCTCCTGGTGTCCTTGCCCTCCCACAGGGGGAAATCTCCCTGTGTCCTTGCCCTCTCCCACAGGGGGAAATCTCCCTGTATCCTTGCCCTCTCCCACACGGGGAAATCTCCCTGTGTCCTTGCCCGCTCCCACAGGGGGAAATCTCCCTGCGTCCTTACCCGTCCACAGGGAGAAATCTCCCTGTGTCCTTGCCGTCTCCCACAGGGGGAAATCTCCCTGTGTCCTTGCCCTCTCCCACAGGGCGAAATCTCCCTGTGTCCTTACCCTCCCACAGGGGGAAATCTCCCTGTGTCCTTACCCTCCCACAGGGGGAAATCTCCCTGTGTCCTTGCCTTCTCCCACAGGGGGAAATCTCACTATGTCCTTACCCTCCCACAGGGGGAAATCTCACTGTCTCCTTGCCCACTCTCCAGGGGGAAATCTCCCTGTGTCCTTGCCTTCTCCTACAGGGGGAAATCTCCCTGTGTCCTTGCCCTCTCCCACAGGGGAAAATCTCCCTGTGTCCTTACCCTCCCACAGTGGGAAATCTCCCTGTGTCCTTACCCTCCCACAGGGAGAAATCTCCCTGTGTTCTTGCCGTCTCCCACAGGGGGAAATCTCCCTGTGTCCTTGCCCTCCCACAGGGGGAAATCTCCCGGTGTCCTTACCCTCTCCCACAGGGGGAAATCTCCCTGTGTCCTTACCCTCTCCCACAGGGGGAAATCTGCCGGTGTCCTTACCCTCTCCCACAGGTGGAAATCTACCTGTGTCCTTGCCCTCTCCCACAGGGGGAAATCTCCCTGTGGCCTTACCCTCCGACAGGGGGAAATCTCCCTGTGTCCTTGCCCTCTCCCGCAGGGAGAAATCTCCTGGTGTCCTTGCCTTCTCCCACAGGGGGAAATCTCCCTGTGTCCTTGCCCTCTCCCACAGGGGGAAATCTCCCTGTATCCTTGCCATGTTCCACAGGGGAAAATCTCCCTGTGACATTGCCCTCTCCCAAAGGGGGAAATCTCCCTGTATCCTTGCCTTGTCCCACAGGGGGGAAATCTCCCTGTGACCTTGCCCTCTCCCACAGGGGGAAATCTCCCTGGTGTCCTTGCCCTCTCCCACAGGGGGAAATCTCCCTGTGTCCTTTTCCTCTCCCACAGGGGGAAATCTCCCTGTATCCTTGCCTTGTCCCACAGGGGAAAATCTCCCTGTGACCTTGCCCTCTCCCACAGGGGGAAATCTCCCTGTATCCTTGCCTTGTCCCACAGGGGAAAATCTCCCTGTGACCTTGCTCTCTCCGACAGGGGGAAATCTCCCTGGTGTCTTTGCCCTCTCCCACAGGGGGAAATCTCCCTGTATCCTTGCCCTCTCCCACAGGGGGGAAATCTCCTGGTGTCCTTGGCCTCCCACAGGGGGAAATCTCCCTGTGTCCTTGCCTTCTCCCACAGGGGGAAATCTCCCTGTATCCTTGCCCTCTCCCACAGGGGGAAATCTCCCTGTGTCCTTGACCTCTCCCACAGGGGGAAATCTCCCTGCGTCCTTACCCGTCCACAGGGAGAAATCTCCCTGTGTCCTTACCCACCCACAGGGAGAAATCTCCCTGTGTCCTTGCCCCCTCCCACAGGGGGAAATCTCCCTGTGTCCTTGCCCTCCCATAGGGGGAAATCTCCCTGTGTCCTTGCCCCCCTCCCACAGGGGGAAATCTCCCTGTTTCCTTGCCGTCTCCCACAGGGGGAAATCTCCCTGTGTCCTTGCCCTCCCACAGGTGGAACTCTCCTGGTGTCCTTACCCTCTCCCACAGGGGGAAATCTCCCTGTGTCCTTACCCTCTCCCACAGGGGGAAATCTCCCTGTGTCCTTACCCTCTCCCACAGGGGGAAATCTCCCTGTATCCTTGCCTTCTCCCACATGGGGAAATCTCCCTGTGTCCTTACCCTCTCACAGGGGGAAATCTCCTGGTGTCCTTACCCTCTCCCGCAGGGGGAAATCTCCCTGTGTCCTTACCCTCTCACAGGGGGAAATCTCCCGGTGTCCTTGCCCTCTCCCACAGGGGGAAATCTCCCTGTGTCCTTGCCCGCTCCCACATGGGGAAAC